>NW_026267398.1:244499-248808 GCF_000697945.3 Frankliniella occidentalis | reverse complement strand
GGATCATCTGATCTTTCCTGCAAATGACCATGAACATAGCATTAGTGATGTTCTCACAAAGATGAAAGCATAGTACACAATATGATGAATACCTCTGCAATCTGCTGTGACTGTTGAATTAGATTAGCTGGAGACGGAGGAACATTTCTTGGTAGAGTTCTTCGTGCCTGGGGTGACTAGATAAATTCAAAATACATGTTACGTCTATAACATTGATACATATCATTGAAATATTGTTTGTATTACCCAACTTACTTGACAGGGGATTGGATTGGGGTTTGCAATAGTTGGCCCTTGCCCACCAACAAAATGGCATGAACATATAAAAACATTTCCAGAAATTTTCCTTGGGGTTCCTACGAATCCACAGGCTTGCAGCCATAAACGACATTGGTAGTGATCTGCCGGAAGCTTGTGCATTTTACACTTGTGCACTTTAGTTGAATGCCTTGGTATGCACGTAACATACGAACACAGCCTCACCATCTGCATTCAAAAAATTAAAATCAGAGACAAAAATTACAGAGAACAAGAACTTACACTACTCTAGAAATACGGAATGCACAGAATATTTGAAGGATTACATAGAAAGAACAGAAAAAATATATTTTCATCCAAAAAAGAACGGACAGTAGCAGAATGGAATATTTTCTTATTGGCATAACAAGTTGAGTTCAAATGTAGACGTAACAGTGAAATAAGCAAGTGACCATAGCCTCAACATAGCCTAACACCCATATTTCAGTCCTTTCACATGGAATAAATATTTCCATTCACGTTATATGGTGATATTTACATCAGAATCGGATTCCTGGGGTGCTCACCTTTAAAATGATGTATAACACATTAAGTTTTCGTTCAGATTTACACGAGATACGCGCGATTTGGTGCCGGGGTGCGGACAGACCGAGCAGACGGCGAGCGAACAGTTGAAGGTTTGTGATGGTCCGGAAGCAGACTACAGACGGCGGCCATCTTGGATTCTTCTTGTTCTTCTAATTCGGAAAATAGCTCATTGCCTGTCGGTCTGGTCCTTCTCCTGTATGAGCGTGTTGAAGTCTTTCTTGCGCTCCCACATGGAGGCGGACCTGCCGAATGTTCTGATTAGGGCCTCGTCTAGGCTCTCGTAGGTGATCGGCACTTCCTGGTGCTTGAGGTTTGCGATCACGTCCGTGGCATTCCCCGTCAGCGCCTGGATCAGGGCCGTCTTGCGGTCCTGGGCGTTCCAGTTGTTGGCCTCGGCGACGGTGTCGAACTGAATCTGGTAGATTGTGTGATAGGCCCGGGCGGCGGCTCGGGTCGGGAGCTACACTTGTCTGCCGGCTGGGCACTGCTGCGGTGCTGCTGGGCGCTCTCGCTCCCTGCGTTGTGCTCTGCTTGGTATGTGTTTTGGCGTCTAGTTGTGTTCTTGGTTTGACTCTGCACTTACGCCCTCGATAGGTCGTTCCATTTTCGGTGTCGATAACACCGATCTGTCCAGAACGCAGGTAAAATGAAAGTATACGTCGTGGAGGTTACAACAATGCTAAGCTGAGGTGGCTGCGATGTCGGGAACCATGCGCAAGAACGAATTTTATGTCTTTGTCACTTTCGCGCCAATTTTCCCTCACGGTGGTTTTTCGCGTGCCCCGCCGCGGCCGCGCGGCCGAGACCGGGCACCTGCCTTGCACGGACACCCTAGGGTAGGTACTTGAAGTTTGTCATGTCGCCGGTATGATGTTGCCTAGTTGACAGGCGGAATTGCCGCAAAACGTGTTTTTTCAAGTACCTACCATAGGGTGTCCATGCACGGCAGGTCCCCGGCCTCGGCCGCGCGGCCGCGGCGGGGCACTCGAAAAACCACCGTGAGGGAAAATTGGCGCGGAAGTGACAAAGACATAAAATTCGTTCTTGCGCATGGTTCCCGACATCGCAGCCACCTCCGCTTAGCATTGTTGTAACCTCCACAACGTATTTTTTCATTTTACCTGCGTTCTGGCATACCGATTTTAAAATGGAACGCCCTAGCCCTCGACGGATCCGGCATTCCAGGTGGCATTCGGCGGCGAGTGTCCTGGTCCTGATGCCCGAGTTTGTCGCGGAGGGGCGCGTCGTGACCACGGCCGGCGTCCCGCGGGGGCCTAAATCCTTGTTTCACGCGGTTGCCTTGGCCCTCTACCCTGCGGACGGCGGGGCGGCTCCACTGCGGGCGGCTGAGATGCGGCGGGCGGTGTTGGACATCATGCGCCTCAGGCCGGCGCTCTACTCTGGTGGGCTGTTGGGCTTTATGCTCCGTCGCGACCCGGGGGCCTGCTGTGGCTCTGCTCTGGTTGCGGACGCCTTGCAGCTGCTGCGACGACCGGAAGTACCTGCAGGGATGGAGTGTGTCTTGGCGGTGGCCGAACTCTTTGCGCGGCCTGTACGGATCCTACGCCCATCTGCTGCACCTGAGATGGTGCTGCCGCCGCGGGGGGCGCTCGCGGCTCGGGTGCCCCCGATGCTGCTCGCGGCGCTGCCTCCCGCTGCAGGTTTGGACGCGGCCCTAGTGCTGCACTTTGATGCGGTGCTCACTGAGGCCCCCCTGCTGCACCGCCTGGACCAGCCTGCGCCGGCAGCGGTTCCGCTACAACCCTTGACGGAAGCTCGGGCGCCGGGGGCTGAAGATGAGTTGGGCCCTGATACCCCCCTGACTGCGTCCCTGGCGGTTTCGGACCTGGATCTGCCCCTGCGTCCGCGGCTGGCTGCAAATGTGCCTGGGGCCTTTCGTATTGTGACCTGGAATGTTCAGGGCTGCTCTACGCCTGCGGGAATGGCCGGGGTCGACGCCGAGCTGGAGCGGGCGGGTGCGCTTGTCGCTGTGCTGCAGGAGACGCGCATGGCGCCGCAGCTGACGCATACGGCCCACTGTCGCTGGATTGTTGAGGGGACGCGGCGTCGCGGGCACTGGAGTCTCGCCCTGCTGGTTCGGCGGGGGCAGCCTGGCCTGGTGGTTCGGCATTACGCTTTCCCGCACAGGCACATCCTCTATGCGGCGCTGGAGGTCTTTGGTCTTGAGGTGGCGCTTGTGGGAGTCTACGTCCCTGGGGTTGCTACTCGGCAGCAGCGTGGCGTTCTTACGTCCTTGGCGGCGGTGGTTGCTGCCCACCCGGCGACGTCTTGGCGGGTCCTCCTTGGCGACTTCAATGGGCATACCGCCAGTCGGGATATGGCGGTCTCGCGGTTTGTCGGGGGTGAGTTTGGTCATCAGGACAGCACTGCGGCTGCCGTGGCGCTGGTGGATCTTGCCACTCAGGCTGGGTTGGTTATTGTCACCACAACGGACAAGGCGACGAACTGCAAGGTCACCAGGCGCCAGCGAGGCTAGGAGTCGCAGCTGGACCACTTTCTCACCGACTATCCGCTTGTCCGGGCGGTTCGAGGGGTGTGGTCGGTGGATCATCCCTCTGATCACTGCTTGATTGTTGCTGCCCTGCGTCCGCCCTGGGCTCTGCCCTTCGTGCCGCGGGGGCGGCAGGTGCTGGCTGCTCCGGTGCTGCATGCTCGGCGGCGGACATGGGCTGTGACTGTGAGGCTCCTCAACGAGCGGCGCGATCTTCAGCTGCTCTACTCGGAGGGGCAAGGAGCCCCGACGCCCAGCCTAGAATGTCCTGGTTCAGGCCCAGCACCCCACCATGCAACACCTGTAGGTAGTGGGAGAGCAGCACCGGAGACAACCCCGAGACCAAACGAAGTGACGATGTGTGTCTTCTGTACTTGCAGCTCCGAGTGCGTCCTCTCCGTCAACCCCCGGCCGATGCGTGACTCCAAGAGTGCAGGACTGGTCGCCGAGCCTAGCGCCATGCACACCGGCCCTCTGCGACCCCGATCCGTGGGGCTGCCAGGCGTGCAGCTCCCCAAGCACTCTCTGCCCCCGATGCGAAACTTGGGCCCTGGCAGCCTGGAAGAGGACCAGGCAGAGAGGGCGTTCCGCCGCTTGCAGGAGCAGGAGGTCGAGGAGGAGCGACGGAACAGAAGGGCGCTAGAGACCACCTTCTGGCTGGGCCGCCAGGCCGAGTTCGCGGAGTCTGCCGAGCAAGATGTGTACCTCGCCGAGGAGGCGTGCGAGGCCCACCACACCGCACAGCGACGCAGCCCGTAGTGCAGGAGCGAGGAGCAATTGATCCTTCCATAATGAAAATAAAGTTGGTGTAAGGTGAACACACAGTTGTTTCATTATCCCCGTAGCCCGCCGTGCTGCAACCTGAGATGCAGGCCGCCGGCGATCTTCGCGCTAGAGACAGCCGGACAGCTGACAACGCAGCCCCGCGGGGAGGGGAGGCGGGGGGGGGGG
>NW_026267398.1:230031-241719 GCF_000697945.3 Frankliniella occidentalis | reverse complement strand
GGGGGCGTCGAGTTAGTGAGTGAGCGTGAGCAGCAGTAAGGCTATTACGTGGCACCTCGTCGCGTAGAATCGTAGTCGCGTAGCTGCGTAGCTGCCTCGGGTGGAAAGGGGGAATGCTGGGCGCCGATTGGTTCGTTCGGCGGCGACACTGAGGGTGTCCGCTGTGACGGGTAGTGGCTACGTGACGTCACGAGCGAACGGGGAACCAATCGGCGCGCAGTGTCGCCCCTTTCCGTTTTCCGTACGAGTCCAGCAGCGTGACGTCACACGCACTAGACGACAATCCAGTTCATCTTCAACTGCACAGAGCAACAGCATAGGGGCACTATTGTTGCGGTATGGGTGCGTATCTGCAGGAAATTCCCAATTTTGCTGATTTTAGACCATCAAGTTCCCTTTCAATTGTGACCAAGTATTTTTAATAGAAAACAATGGACAGTATGACTATTTTGAGGGGAGGGTGCGACACCCACGAGCCGAGCACATGCGACGAGTCTGGCGACAGGTGGATGTGAGATTCGTTCTGCGAGATGGTCAAAACCCTTTCGATTTGTCAACATCTGAATTTCGAAAACTCTACCGTATGCCACAGCATATTTTCTTTGAATTGGTGAAAGTTTTGGCACCTTTTTGCCGTGTGCGCCATCACCACAGAGCTATTCCTCTCCCTATCTGAGTAAGGTGAAATTATGATAATTATGATTAAGAGTGTTTCATGCTTTTACTGAGCACTTATTTTTCCCCTATCTACAGAATTTGTGTGCTGTAGGTTTGTTTGCCTGTGGCTCCTACCAAAGAATGTATGGAAGGGGCATAGATCAAATGATAAGTCAGGATACAGTGTCAATGTTTTTATCAGAGGTAACAGAAGCCTTCAACAATCCCGCTAATCTCCAGGTACATTCACTTCCCAGACAATCATGCAGCAAAGAGAGGACGTGATTACAAGGAACAAATTTAATATATTTTTAGTTATTGAAGGATTATACAAAAATATGTTTTGCATAATTTCTCTGTTTTTAGTGAAGTATATTTCTATTGTCTTTTTGAATTAAATTTACAGGAATGATAGACTTGGGATCCCGAGAGTACTCGGATTTGTGGATGGAACCCTAGTGAAAATAGTACCCCCTACATGGGCTGAGAACAGGGCAGGGTACTCCTGTCGTAAGGGTTACACAGCTCTTAATGTCCAGGTGGTAAGTTCAATTCCTGCATGTTGACTTAGAATCAAGTAACAAGCATGAGTGGGAGGTTGTACATGTGCGACTTGTTTTGTAAATGGCACTTCTCAAAATATATAGTACATGTACAAACACAGTTTTCACAGTGATGAATAAATAAATATGAGATCATGTCTGCAGCTGTGTGATGCTGACTTGAAAATCTTGGCCTATGATGCAAGATATCCTGGGAGCTGCCATGATGCATATATTTACCAAAATTCTGGTCTAAGGGAGGAAATGATTTCAGCCTACTGGGAAAGTCGCTGCTGGCTCCTTGGTCAGTAACATATTTTAAAGGGCAAAATCTACTTAGAAACCTGTTCATAATAAATTTCCATCTTTTTTTTCTTCAGGTGATTCTGGCTATGGCCATGAGCCATTGCTACATATTCCTATCCTTGATGAACCTAGAGGTGCACCTGAAGAGGTGTACACCAGGAGACACTGCAGGGACAGAAATACAGTTGAGAGATGTATTGGGGTCCTCAAAGCTAGATGGAGGTGTCTCCTTAATGGCCGGACCCTCCATTGTGCTCCAGTACAGTCCTGCACAACATTGTCAGGCAATTTGATGAGAGGGATCCGGTACCAATTAATATGGCTATGGACCAGGGTGAGGATGTTTTAGACCCTGTAGACATTCCGGAACTCCGTCCTCGCGAATTAAGAATTTTGGCAAATCAGGAATTGAGACAAATCATTAGATACGTAAACCGTAGATAGGTATAACACTGTCATAATGATAAGAAAACAAGAGCAAGTTGTAGTACAAATAAGTTGTTTTATTTAATGTGCAAGTACGGAGAGCAATTATAAATTGTCAAAATTAATTATAGATAGGTAAAATAAAATTCTTTGGCCAAAATAATATATGTTGAATAGGTCTTGTCCTCTTTCTTATAAACTACAGATAATAAATAAAATAAAAGAAGATTCTAACACACAATTATGATGATGGGTGCTGCTGCTGCTGCTGCTGCTGCATGTACACCATGTAATGAGGCACTTTACTGCCACCATAATAAATTTGGTTTCAAGGCTGCTGGGTCAACGAACTTAAATTAGAAGAGCTTACAGTAGCGTTCAGTTCTTGCAGGCTCTCCGTCACCATTGCTGCTGGCTGGGAGAAGGCAAGGACTGCGGCAGTGTTGGCTTGAATGTTTGAATTCAATTTGCCGAGGAGTTCTATGGTGTCTGCCATTGTAACTTGCAGACACAGTAGAGTCTCAATCATATCTGATAGAAAAATCAACAATATAATCCTTTTGATAACTACAAATTTCACACCTTGAATTTAATTTAATTCTCAAATGAACTTACTGTTTGGCTGTCCATGTTGCAGGGAGGCCTTCAATCGCTTTGGATTAGAGGAACCAGGGGTTGCACAGTGGGCGGAAACGCCGCAAACACGGGATTAATTCGAAAATTTCAAGTTTTTATTTTGACTTGTCTGGGAGGCTTAGATCGTAGTTACAGCTTTGAACCACCAGGTTCTTAAGTCCAAATGTCGATTAGGCTCCAGGAGGCAGCACATGGAGGTTTCAAAGTTTAGTTACCGAACACCCTTTAAAGTTAAGTGATTTCGGAGGTATTTTTGTTTGACTAAATATTACATTTTAGCTCTTAGGGGGAAAGTTGAGCGTTTCCTATGGACTGAATAGACTTTCTTCTTTCATTTTCTGGCCAGAAGCAGCTGCTGACGGACTCAGGAAAGTTATAATGTCAATAAATATGGACAAGTGCAAACCACGATTTCGGCTTCACTTTTATTGAGATAAGTTACGAATCGGACCATATCGGATTCTCTCACTAGGTCTGAAAGGTAGCTCTAGTTATACCTTAAAGGGGGAGACCGAGATCTCTTCCGAAAACGTCCGATTTTGAAAATGCGGAAGATTTATGTGAAGGGTTGGACAGCTGTCGTCTGCGCACCGGTCAAGCCCAGCAGCCGACGCACATCCGTTTTCCGGGGTTATTCGCTGTTACAACCATCGTGAGATGGTGCAGGATACTTTCTGATACCTATAAAGTTGTCTCAATTATGTCAAAGAATGGTTCAGTTCAAAAATACAACTTAATTCTCATGAAGCCGCTTTTGAGGTTATGGTACTTCCAACCCCCGGAAATAGTTAGATCAAACGAAACCGTGGATGTGTTTGCCGTGCAGGGGTGTTTGTAAGATAGAATCCTCTTTAATGTCACTCAATTTATCATTTGCTCCAAATATTTTAGGTTTTCACCAATTTTTTGTCATTTTAAAATATTTTTTGGTCAAAATCACTAATTTTTTGCACTTGCACACAAATTTCCGTCTCAGATTCTGAAAGAGCACTATCAAATTAGACAAATCACACATTTTTATAAGGGTCCGTCATGGACCCCCATTTAATCCCGTGTTTTGAGCGTTTACGCCGGCTGTGGGTTGGGGTTGCAGGGGGAGTAAAAGTTTGAAGAGTAAGATTAGGGTGATAGGATTGTTAGAGGACGTGATTACAAGGAACAAATTTAATATATTTTTAGTTATTGAAGGATTATACAAAAATATGTTTTGCATAATTTCTCTGTTTTTAGTGAAGTATATTTCTATTGTCTTTTTGAATTAAATTTACAGGAATGATAGACTTGGGATCCCGAGAGTACTCGGATTTGTGGATGGAACCCTAGTGAAAATAGTACCCCCTACATGGGCTGAGAACAGGGCAGGGTACTCCTGTCGTAAGGGTTACACAGCTCTTAATGTCCAGGTGGTAAGTTCAATTCCTGCATGTTGACTTAGAATCAAGTAACAAGCATGAGTGGGAGGTTGTACATGTGCGACTTGTTTTGTAAATGGCACTTCTCAAAATATATAGTACATGTACAAACACAGTTTTCACAGTGATGAATAAATAAATATGAGATCATGTCTGCAGCTGTGTGATGCTGACTTGAAAATCTTGGCCTATGATGCAAGATATCCTGGGAGCTGCCATGATGCATATATTTACCAAAATTCTGGTCTAAGGGAGGAAATGATTTCAGCCTACTGGGAAAGTCGCTGCTGGCTCCTTGGTCAGTAACATATTTTAAAGGGCAAAATCTACTTAGAAACCTGTTCATAATAAATTTCCATCTTTTTTTTCTTCAGGTGATTCTGGCTATGGCCATGAGCCATTGCTACATATTCCTATCCTTGATGAACCTAGAGGTGCACCTGAAGAGGTGTACACCAGGAGACACTGCAGGGACAGAAATACAGTTGAGAGATGTATTGGGGTCCTCAAAGCTAGATGGAGGTGTCTCCTTAATGGCCGGACCCTCCATTGTGCTCCAGTACAGTCCTGCACAACATTGTCAGGCAATTTGATGAGAGGGATCCGGTACCAATTAATATGGCTATGGACCAGGGTGAGGATGTTTTAGACCCTGTAGACATTCCGGAACTCCGTCCTCGCGAATTAAGAATTTTGGCAAATCAGGAATTGAGACAAATCATTAGATACGTAAACCGTAGATAGGTATAACACTGTCATAATGATAAGAAAACAAGAGCAAGTTGTAGTACAAATAAGTTGTTTTATTTAATGTGCAAGTACGGAGAGCAATTATAAATTGTCAAAATTAATTATAGATAGGTAAAATAAAATTCTTTGGCCAAAATAATATATGTTGAATAGGTCTTGTCCTCTTTCTTATAAACTACAGATAATAAATAAAATAAAAGAAGATTCTAACACACAATTATGATGATGGGTGCTGCTGCTGCTGCTGCTGCTGCATGTACACCATGTAATGAGGCACTTTACTGCCACCATAATAAATTTGGTTTCAAGGCTGCTGGGTCAACGAACTTAAATTAGAAGAGCTTACAGTAGCGTTCAGTTCTTGCAGGCTCTCCGTCACCATTGCTGCTGGCTGGGAGAAGGCAAGGACTGCGGCAGTGTTGGCTTGAATGTTTGAATTCAATTTGCCGAGGAGTTCTATGGTGTCTGCCATTGTAACTTGCAGACACAGTAGAGTCTCAATCATATCTGATAGAAAAATCAACAATATAATCCTTTTGATAACTACAAATTTCACACCTTGAATTTAATTTAATTCTCAAATGAACTTACTGTTTGGCTGTCCATGTTGCAGGGAGGCCTTCAATCGCTTTGGATTAGAGGAACCAGGGGTTGCACAGTGGGCGGAAACGCCGCAAACACGGGATTAATTCGAAAATTTCAAGTTTTTATTTTGACTTGTCTGGGAGGCTTAGATCGTAGTTACAGCTTTGAACCACCAGGTTCTTAAGTCCAAATGTCGATTAGGCTCCAGGAGGCAGCACATGGAGGTTTCAAAGTTTAGTTACCGAACACCCTTTAAAGTTAAGTGATTTCGGAGGTATTTTTGTTTGACTAAATATTACATTTTAGCTCTTAGGGGGAAAGTTGAGCGTTTCCTATGGACTGAATAGACTTTCTTCTTTCATTTTCTGGCCAGAAGCAGCTGCTGACGGACTCAGGAAAGTTATAATGTCAATAAATATGGACAAGTGCAAACCACGATTTCGGCTTCACTTTTATTGAGATAAGTTACGAATCGGACCATATCGGATTCTCTCACTAGGTCTGAAAGGTAGCTCTAGTTATACCTTAAAGGGGGAGACCGAGATCTCTTCCGAAAACGTCCGATTTTGAAAATGCGGAAGATTTATGTGAAGGGTTGGACAGCTGTCGTCTGCGCACCGGTCAAGCCCAGCAGCCGACGCACATCCGTTTTCCGGGGTTATTCGCTGTTACAACCATCGTGAGATGGTGCAGGATACTTTCTGATACCTATAAAGTTGTCTCAATTATGTCAAAGAATGGTTCAGTTCAAAAATACAACTTAATTCTCATGAAGCCGCTTTTGAGGTTATGGTACTTCCAACCCCCGGAAATAGTTAGATCAAACGAAACCGTGGATGTGTTTGCCGTGCAGGGGTGTTTGTAAGATAGAATCCTCTTTAATGTCACTCAATTTATCATTTGCTCCAAATATTTTAGGTTTTCACCAATTTTTTGTCATTTTAAAATATTTTTTGGTCAAAATCACTAATTTTTTGCACTTGCACACAAATTTCCGTCTCAGATTCTGAAAGAGCACTATCAAATTAGACAAATCACACATTTTTATAAGGGTCCGTCATGGACCCCCATTTAATCCCGTGTTTTGAGCGTTTACGCCCACTGTGGGTTGGGGTTGCAGGGGGAGTAAAAGTTTGAAGAGTAAGATTAGGGTGATAGGATTGTTGAGAGGTAAGGTGAGGGGTGTTTGGAGGGGTAGGTTGTGGGGTGGGCGTAGGGATAGGTTGAGGAGTGACAGGGGGTGTTATCTGAGGGAGGTACTGAGGGAAGTATTGGGGGAATAAGTACTGAGGGGTTGTATATTGTGGATTGGGAAGGAGGAGAGGGGGTGGGTGAGGCGACTGTTGCTGCTGCAGCTAGGGCTGTGCCTGAAACCGGTTAACCGGTTATTTTTCCCGGTTATTCCATGAACGGTTTAACCGGTTTTAACTTTTGCGAGTAACCGGTTACAGGTGTAACCGGTTTTTCCCAGTTAACTGGCTCCTGGAGAACAGCTTGGTCAATATGAAGTCATTTTGGAAAAATTGACACTGATGTGACGTCCAAAATGACGTCCCTCGTTCCAAAATAGTGACTGTTTGACGTCATTTTGATGTAATTGTGACTTCCCTATTCCCCTTGTTATGTTAAAATGACAGGTTACTGAAAAATAACCGGTTATTTTAGAATACCCGGTAACCGGGTATTCTAGCGGTTATTGAAATAACCGACAACCGGTTACAAATTTCAATAACCGCACAGCCCTAGCTGCAGCAGCTGATGTTGCTGCTGATGTTGCTATTGATGCTGCTGATGTTGCTATTGATGCTGCTGCACATGCTGCAGCTGTTGATGTTGCACCTGTTGCTGTGGTTGTTGCTGCAGTTGTTGCAGCAGGGGCTGTATGGGTCGGATCGAAAAAATATTAACAGCGATGCAAAGTTGAACCTTAAGCTTCAATCGGCTCGCTTTCGACCCACCATCCATCTCTAATAGTTTAGGAGGTAGAGCCGACGGAAGCCCCCCGCGTCGCTCCTCGCCCATTGCTCCCCGTGGAAAAGCCAGCCCGGGCAGAGCCAGAGCGCTCACGCTTGTCGAGTGCGTGTGACGTCACGTTGCTGGACTCGTACGGAAAACGGAAAGGGGCACACTGCGCGCCGATTGGTTCCCTGTTCGCTCGTGACGTCACGCACCCACTACCCGTCACAGCGGACACTCTCGGTGTCGCCGCCGAACGAACCAATCGGCGCCCAGCATTCCCCCTTTCCACCCGAGGCAGCTACGCAGCTACGCGACTACGATTCTACGCGACAAGGTGCCACGTAATAGCCTTACAGGAGTCGAGTCCAGCAGTCCAGTCAAGTCAGTGCTCAGCAGTGCTCTGTGCCAGGCCAGTTGGAGTCGTCAGTCGTCCTCCCTCCAGTCACCAGACAGTTGCAAGTTGCGGCTTGACAGAGTTTTACTGCCAGCACCAGCATGTCACGCACGATGGTCGTTGTTAGCCCAAGCAAGAGCGCTGCTCATCACTGTAAAAAATTTCTATGGTAGATTTCCTATAAATGTATCTGCAGCAATTCACATATACATGTATAGGAATTTTCCCATACAGGCGTGTGGTAATTCTACCATACGCGTTGGTACTCTTACCATGCAAGTATAGGAATTTTCCTATACACCTGTGTAGGAGATGTACTATGTGTGTGTGGCATTATCCCTACACATGTATAGGAATTTTCCTATACACCCGATGCTCTTTCAAAAAAGAAAAAGTTTTTTTCAACCACTTCCCCGCCGCTTTCCCCCGTTCCTTGTCGCCTTCCTGCCGCCTTTCGGTAATTTCATTTAAGTAAGTGAGCGTTGATACAATTATGGAATACCTTACCGGATGGAGAGTTGAACCTCGGACTTCTGGCTTGCGATCCCGTCACGCTGCCCCACCAAGCCTGGGTCATCCCAGAACCGCGCGCCGCCCCTCGCTGGGCCATTCCCAGAGGGTCAGCCAGGTGTCGGCGCGGTGCCGGGGCTAGCCCACGGCTTTGGGGATTTACTCCCAGATGTTTTGATGTCGAGTTTTGAATTTTACTGCCTGCCCTGACTTGAAATTCGATTATCAGAGTTTAAACTGCTAAATAGACTCTAAATGTGTCCAACCCTGTGTGGGTGTGGCGTCAGGCGTCAGAAATAAGCTCATAAACTGACCGCGCCGACCAAGATGTGAAGGTAGAAAGATGTGCATATCATTACCCGTTTTTTTAAAAATTCCAAACATTGTATAGGAAAATTGTCATCATCTAGTAAATTTCCTATACATATTAAGGAAAATATGCCCACCAGACACCTATCGGAATTTTCCCATACATTTCTAGGGATTTGCCTATACACTTGGTACTTTTCCCATACACATCTTCCCAAATAGGAAAATTCCTATACATTTATAGGAATTTTCACTTCCGATACGATGTATAGGAAATTTCCTATACATGCGTATAGTAGAATTCCTAACATTTTTTACAGTGATCCTCTTGCCGCCGCTGAGAAGAGAAGAATGCCTGAGTCTGACGGTCAAGAAGTACTAGCTGCGGAGACTGAGAGTTCGAGGATCAACAACGAGAAAGGAGTAAGTATAGATATTTATTTTGTTTGGAAAGTGTACATTGTGTATTGTTACATGCACATCTTTCTACCTTACACATCTTGGTATGCGCGGTCATTTTATGAGCTGACTTCTGACGCCACGACAAATGGTTTGACACATTGGGCGTCTGCTCACTAGCAGTTTAAACGGCTGATAATAAAATTTCAAGGCAAGGCAGGCACTCTTAGTTCCTTACAAACAGCGGTGTTCGTCTTACGAAGAATTTGTTTGCAACCTTCAAAGGATCTGAAGGAGCCATATTACGAACGATTTTCCTTCATATTACGAACACCCGCCATTCGTAATACGAAAAGCCTCGGTTGTTGGCCGAGCGATTAGCGAAGCCTATAGAGTACTCCGGGGCTCGGATAGACCGGAAGGAGAAGAACAAAAATCGTCGGGCCGGTCGGGCGCCGGGAGGAGCGGGGAACTGCCCCCACCCTGCCCCGCTCCTCCCCGCGCCCGACGATTTTTGTTCTTCTCCTTCCGGTCTATCCGAGCCCCAGAGTACCCTATTGCTCCGTCTGGTTGGCTAAAACTTTGATTTTTACATTACAATCTGTCAAAATTCGAACTTTCCATGAAAACCGTTGCCGAACAGCAAAAGTTTCAAATCCCTAATTCTAGAATATTTAGACCCCTACAAATAGGTTCTGTATGTCAAATGAGGTATTTTAGCGGTTAGAAAAAATGAAGAATCCCCAAGATGGCGGCCGCTAGAACACAACAAACCGGCAATTGTTTCAAAACTAAAGTTTCGATTTAGCCCTTTAATGTGTTAACATGTAAAATCTGGGTCTACTCTGAGTCTATCCTGAATCAGTTCAAAAAATATAAACCCCTTGGAACCTCACAGCAAGCAAATTTAAGAAACGTCGTCTCCCGCAATCTTTCAGGTATAAGAAACTGTCAGATCGGTTTCGAGCTCCCCTCAACATTTGAGAGGTTAGGATCGGACCAAACTATCATAGTAGTTTCTTATACTGGGCGGACGGAAACAGATAAATCAGTGAGTTGGTTCTGTTTCACTACCGTACTTAGCCTGGAACACCCTATTGGCTGAGCGATTAGCGAAGCCTATTACTTCAGTGATGATCAAAACGTTTGAGGGCCGGCAGGCCCTTTTTCCGTATACACTCCTATTAACTAGTCTCGGGTGTCAGCACCGCAAGACTAGCTATATGTGCGCCAGGCGCGTCGCAGCGTAACAGTGTTTCGTGAGATATCGCGAAGCCTGTTACGCGTACATGTAGCTAGTTAATGATTTGCAATCACAAGTGCACTAGATAATCAACAATTTGTCTCCTTTTGTTCATGAAAGCTTTATGTGGAGAATATTGGGTCTCTAACACAGCAGCAAGAAGACCACAACTATAAGGCTGAGGGTGTTGATAAATTTGCCATGAGATATATCACCGGCTTTGTGGCTAGATATTCTCAAAAACACACCAAGGGATGTGATCAGTGTGAAACACATCTGGAAGAAAAAGCAGACACAGGCTGATGATTTGGACATCCTCATAACAAATAAAAGCAAATGGTTTTTAACATATGCTTTAGATGAGCTACTGACCTACTCTACTAAGAGAAGTTGAGAGAAAATATTTTATTCCACATATTGGACAACTTAGAAGGACTTGAGTTGATGCCAGTTGGATGTGAACTCTATAAAGAAATATTAAATCAATCCTAAAATTCTATTTAATCATGAGGCTGCATTCTGTAATAAGAAGGTGGAATCATCGTACAAGAGAGGTTCGTAAAGCACAAAAACGGTTCAGAAAGGAGGTTAACCGTACCTAGGAAAATATTCTTATGCTTGTTTATAGCAAAGGATGTGATTGGACGTTTATTTCTGAGCGTAGCCAAACCCATGGTAAACCAGTATGGGCCTATATTCGGTCACGCTCCAAGACGAAATTTAATCTACAGACTTTATTATCCTAGCTACAGCGAATATCAGGGGAAGAAGTAAACGGAAGTCACCATGTTAAGGCATAGTGATGTCCGTGTACTTCATCCCCTAATTCTTCTGCATTTCAGCTTTACCGGAATGCTTTATTAGCGGCGTATCATTGCACGAATGTGTGGGAATCACACAATAATGGGAGATCAAAACGAAGCAAACAAGAACCGAATGTCGACACTGTGTGTTAAATCCAAGCCATAGCGCTCCCTACGCCCTCTAGCTGGCTCCGTAGGCTCCGGACCACGGACGAAAATCTGGTCCCCCTTTCATTCGGAGACCGGGCACAGCCGCAGCTCCATCTATGTTACTCGGTCCCTACCAGAGGGCAAATAGAGTACAGAGCGGGGCCCCGAATGTGTGGTTGCGTTTGGACCAGGCAGGGGGAGGGGGCTGTCTATTTCTTAGCGACTGTTACGCGTCAAATACAGCATTCCGGTATAGCTGAAATGCAGAAGAATGCGTTTAACAAGAAAACGGATGTTCCATGTAAAAGCATAGTGATTTCCGTTTCCGGCTTCCTCGCATTCTGCTACATTTTGGCTTTACCGGAAAGCTTTATTCGAACAGTCTGATTGGCGCCCGAGACCTCCCGTCGAACTGTCAACTGTCTGATTCCCGCCCGATGCGTCGGACTTTTCCAGGTGAGGTGCGGCCCGCGCGTGGTTCGGACTGGCCCGGTTTTAGCGCGACACATCCCAAAATCCGTATGACTGGGTGCGCTGCCGGCCGAGGCCGCACTGTTAAAAAATATTTATCACAGAAATAGAGTAAACTAAGTATTTGGCCAGGTAA
>NW_026267398.1:229290-229981 GCF_000697945.3 Frankliniella occidentalis | reverse complement strand
GGGGGTTGTGGATCACTTGACCAATAGGGTTTCCCTCTACAGCGCTGCCCGGAATTAAGAAGAACAAAAGCGGATAGGTACAGAGAGCGGTGGTAAGGGCGGGCGCGCGGGGGAGCGGCGGGTGGTAGGGGAGCCTCCCCGTCCACCCCCACCACCGCTCTCTGTAGCCATTTCTGTTCTTCTTAGTTCCTCTCCGCGCTCTAGAAGGATACCCTATTCGTTCTTGAGTTATCGTGGTGACAGACACACAGACGCTAAACTTGCTGGTCACGGTAAATTTTTAAAGTGAAATGCTGTTAGCTGCTGGGTATTTAGGTATTTTTACTGCGTCAGACTTCAGTTGACTGTAATTTTTTTTAACTTATCATCTTTCTCTTGAAGCAACATGATGTGATGTGATGGACGACTCGACTTTCGACCGCAGCCTTTGACGTACCACCACCTCAGAAACTTTCGTGTGAGGTGATGTGAACATTGTTGATCCGCCTCATCGTGCGTACAGACAAACACACACACACAGACACATACACATACGCACACAGACGGAAAACCTGCTGATCATCACTGGAGTAATAGGCTTCGCTATCGCTCAGCCTATAAAACCCCGAAGAACAAAATTTGTGACTTTTGGGGCCGAGTGCCTACTCACGACTTTGGCCCGACTCGGGTGTCAGCGCCGCAGGCCTAGGTA
>NW_026267398.1:228217-228625 GCF_000697945.3 Frankliniella occidentalis | reverse complement strand
CGCAGGCCTAGGTAGATGTATGCCAGGCGCGTCGCAGCGTAACAGTGTTTCGTGAGATATCGCGAAGCCTGTTACGCGAGACGTGGTCTGGCGTTCATTTACCTAGTATTAGGGACGTGAAACTTCTGCTGTTCGGTAACGGTTATCATTAAAAGTTCAAATTTTGACAGATTGTTATGTAAAAATCAACGTTTCAGAGATACTAGATAATTTAGGGACCCTTAGGCCCAAAAGAGGGTGTGGTTAGACCCGTAATGTGTGGTTTGAGTATTACTCCCTTTACAATTCTGTGACATGAAGCCATTTTTACGATTTAATAGACCATTTTGTCTTTTTGACGCTGTTTTCGCAGAGAAATGCCCCATAGCACCAAAACGGTACGAGATAGAGCAAAACGGACGAAATTTT
>NW_026267398.1:226620-228167 GCF_000697945.3 Frankliniella occidentalis | reverse complement strand
TGAGTGTCATGCTATGCGTGATCAGTTATCGGGTATAACATTAACGATTATCAAAACGTAATAAGGTGCTTATGTGATAAGTTACGGACCCCTGGTTCGAAAACATTGAGGCGAGCAATCGTGAACTGGCTGTCGAGTTATTTCCCGCCCTTTCCGCTACTCCGGTGTGGTGCGTAGCGTCGACTTGAGGAGCGCGTCGATGACCCCGGCCCTGCCGCTGCCGTCCGTGTACCAGCACCAGCTGCTCCGCCGTCACCTGTCCGCCGCGACCCACCATCCATCCAGGATTGCCTGATCGTGACCTCCCCGTCCAGTCCCAGCCCGTCACCCCCGCGGCTAAGATAACGCCCTGCACGCACGCATAGTGGAGTGTCACTGATCAGTGCACTCGAAAACTCTGGCGTGTTGTAATGTGTGTCCGTAGAAGCCCCGCAGAGGGAGGATCCCCCCCAAAACTCCGGTCCGCCGTCTCCCGTCCACACCAAGTACAACAACGAGCCGCCAGAGGAAGTACCAAGAGGGCTTCATCGCGTTCGGCTTCACAGCTGATCTTGTCGATGGGAAAGATCGTCCTCGATGCGTTGTCTGCAGCGAGTTGCTGGCAAACGAGAGCATGAAGCCGGCCAAGCTAAAGAGACACCTCGAGAGCAAACACCAAGCATTAGTCGACAAACCTGCTTCGTACTTTCAGCGGCTGTTGTCGCAGAGCAACATACAACGCAACACATTTCAGAAGAGACTCACCGTCCCCCACCCACAAGGCCCTGGAGGCGTCCTTTGAAGTAGGAGTGCTGATTGCAAGACAGAAGAAACCACACACAGTCGGCGAGAATCTGGTCTTGCCGGCGGCTTGCAAAATGGTCGAAATAATGTTAGACCAGTCGAAGGCAGGGATTCTGAAATGTATCCCGCTGTCTGATAACACAGTGAAACGTCGCATCGATGACCGCGCCGTTGACATTGAAGAACAACTTCCGGAAAAAATTAAGAAGAGTCCCCTGTTCGCACTTCAGCTTGATGAATCGACAGACACAGAGGCGAAGGCTCAGCTTATGTGTCTCGTACGGTACTGCAGTGAAGACGACAAGAAAACGAAGCTCATTGAAGAAGATTTTGTATTCTGCCTGCACATTGATGGTAACGCGAACGCTGCAAACATTTCTGGCCTCCTTAATTCATATTAATCAGAAAAAAGAAACCTCCTTGGTCTGACTGTGTTGGTGTCTGCACTGACGGCGCACCTGTAATGCTTGGGGCGAGGTCAGGGCTCAAACAGCGGGTGGAAACTCTGTTGTCAAAAAAGGCATGTAGAGGTGTTTTATACGCTCTTGATATCAGAAACCAGACGTGACAGGCCAAAACCGGGGACATATTTGGAATCCTCATAAAATTTCACGTGGTGTGGGCTGTATGTAGTGCCGCGGTCTACGGAAATAGTCGGTCATTTTGCCATAGGAATGTAAAATATGGGTCAAGATGAGGCTTTGAGACAAGGATCGAAACGTTGCATTGATTTCTTGTCTTCCTTAATGCAAGAGAACAGGACC
>NW_026267398.1:220846-226035 GCF_000697945.3 Frankliniella occidentalis | reverse complement strand
TGTCAAAGAGGGCCAAGCCCCCTAAGCGCCTCATCGTGCACGTGGATCGGCTGGCTGCTGTCGGTTCGCACCTGCTGGACCAAAATGGCAAATGGTTAACTTTCCTGCCCTGATCCTTGTCCTGTCCAGTGTCCTTCAACATCCTCGACGGCCCTGAATCCCCCGCCTCCACCTGCTCTCTGGCCTCGGACCTGGACCGGATGGCCATCGAGACGCGGATGGAAGTTGACGCGCCATTTCGCATGGACAACTCGCTGGGCCTGAGCTTCGGGGACTTCCCGCCCCTGCCGGCCCTGACCTCTGCAGTCCCGGTCCCGGTGCCCCCTCCTGTAACTGCTGCACCTGTTCGCGCTGCAGCCCCGGTGGCCCCTGCTGTCGCGGCCCCTGTGGTTCAGGCCGCCCCCGCGGCCGCAGCCGCCCCCCGTGCCGCCCCTGTCGGCACCCCAAAGATGTCCCGCATCCCCAAGCTGAAGGGACCCCGTCCGCAGCTTCTGGCCGCGCAACCTGCGCAGCCCCTGCAGCCGCAGCAGCTGCAACAGCCGCAGCATCCCCCGCGGCCGCAGAAGCAGCCAAAGCAGACACCCGCTCAGAGGCGCCCCCAGCCTCCCACAAAGAAGCAGAAGGCGCCCAAACGTCCCGCGCCTACTCCTGCCCACCAGCCGAGGGCACCTAAGCAACAGAAACGCCAGGAAACGGAGGTTTCCAAATTGCGTCAGACGATAGAAATTCAGAAAGGACATTTGAAAGGTTACGAGGCTAAGATTTTTAAGTTAGAGCGTGAAGTTGCTCAGTTAAAAATGGCTCAACCACCGCCCACCCCAACGGTCATGCCCTCAATGGTTCCTTACCAAATGCCGGCAATGCATCCTATGTCAATGTACCCTCCTATGTACATGCCCCAAATGTACTCTATGCCCCAGATGCCCCCTACCCCTTGGCGCCCTCAGTAGTTTTTCGTTTTGTTTTGTCTTCTTTTGCCCAAATTAAAATCAAACATTTCCTTTTCTCGGTGTATCCTGTCCCTCCCTTGCCCCACTTCTTTTCAAGCGAGGAGAGAGAAGAGAAAAGCAGTTGGTACTCCTGGTTCCTGATCCTGACCCACCCTGCAAGCAGACGACGCGACTCCAGCATCCCTGGTCCTGGCACAACAAATTTGCAAGTTAAGTACTGTTTCGATGTGAGGTGTCATTAAACACTTAATGTCACACTCAGTTCAGTTTCAGTTCTGCTGTGCCTTGCCAGATGTCTGATGTCAGTCGCTTGACGTGGACTTAGACAGTTTTCCAGTTTGGTAAAACAGCTAACCCTTCTCTCACAGCATCCCCATCTTGTTTGTGCATTTTACTTTCCTGTGCCCGTTCACTGTTCCCAGCCCCGAGTCCTGTCCCTGGTTGGTCCCTGTCCTGCCCCCTGACCTGCCCTCTCCCAGTCCAGTCCTGGTCAGCGGTCCAGCACTATGAAGTGGCCTAGCCAGCCCCAACCTGCATCAGTGACGTGAAGCACTTCAAGAGAGGAGTCCGGCCCCGATGAAGGAGGTGTCCGTTTCTCTTGTGCCATCGTCCCGGAGGTGGCGCTTCTACAGAGGTCCGGCCCCGATGAAGGAGGTGTCCGTCTCGTAGCGTCGCCCCGGTCGAGCCATCTCAAGCGGCATGAGCACTTTGTTTTGTGGTGACCACTGGTCGAGGTTTTTCCTTGCCCTTGTCAAGGTTTTTCCCTGGACCCATTGCTAAATGGGGTGGTACACCGTAACTTCCCTTGTTACTGCTTGAGCCTTGTTTAGTTTTGGGGTGGTCCTTGTCCTCTTTAAAGAAAAGGAGGAGTAGTTGTAATGTTAGGGCCTTAAACCAGTAGTTAACGCACTGCTGTCATTCTCATGACTGTCCGCCTCGAGTCAGTCTAGTCTCGCCCAAGGCTCTCGCAGTGTGTCCCTAGTAACGCCACAACAACCAAGCCGACCCGCTTCAGTCTTGCCTGAGCTCTCGTGCCAGCTAGACGTTCCTTGTACTGAGTATCGTCCAATAAATCCCTTGGTCTCAGCATACTTCTCGTCTATTCCTTTTAGTACCGAACCTTACAGTATGTTACATTTTTTGTTTCTTAGTTGGAGCTTAGCGCCTAGAAACATCCATTGAAATCTGGGAATCACCCGCCCGTATTTCAGAAAGATAAGCGGTTCTGTGTAGGACCCGTGCAGATGAGCGGTTCTGTTTAGAGCCCTTGGTAATGAGCGGGTCTGTGTGGACTAAAAACAAATAAGCGCATATTGATAGGAGGTACCGAAACAGACAAACAGAATGAAACTTTTCCGGTCAGTGGAGTTATGGGCTTCGCTAATCGCTCAGCCAATGACGAGATGGACTACACTGGCAAGCGGCATATTGTCTGGCTCGGTTTTTAGCGTAGATTACGATTCTGACAACAGTTATGGTCTACAATAAATATTTTGAGCCCTGGGCCAAATTTGTGATTTTTCTTACTATCGCACATAATAAACTCATGTTAAACTTTGAACCGACTTCGCGAGGGTCAAATATTGTCCAATATCGCTCAGATTTTGACTGGAGGCCTTTTTCTTTAGGCATCACGGAGTAAGACATAAACACTGAAATTTTTACCATGACCTTGTTTTGGGGTACCCTAGCGCGAGGGTGTAGGTACGGTTGAACCAAGAAACAAGTTAACTAATATTTCACCGCACAAAATACTGATTTTTCCTACAGTTTTCGTGGGGATTTTTTCCTTGCCCGAGGGCAGCAATCTTACGCTCGTAACTGCACCATAACAGCCCATGCCAAGAAATTGTGATCGTTACGACCCGGCAGCAATGTTTAGACACGAGACTGGGCACCACTGGCCACGCTCCTGTTCAACTACACGCATTGCTTTTGCCGAGGTCGTGTGCTGCATGACAAGTCATGGTGCAACTACTCCAACCAATTTTGTTTTGCTCTGCGTTGTATGGCTTCCTGCCAATAACCATCGTTCGAGGTAAAAATATTAACCTTTTATTCGAGAACGGTGCAGTCATGAGAAAGGGGCGCCCTGGAGAAGAAGCTTTAGAGCCTCTGGACCCCGCCCCGCTAGGTTTGCCAGCACTTCAAGGCCGCAATAATGGTCACACCGACTTTGGGTCAAGGTCACTATACCGGCGAAGGCATAAGGATTGAAAGATGTGTTTATTTTTCTTGTACGACGAAAACTGTCCGAGCGTGGCCCTCCCGAACGCGCGCCGAGAGCTGCGGCGGAGGGTGCGTTGGAGTTCTGCCTGCCAGCTGGGCTGGCGGCACGGGTCGACGCGTTAAATAGTGCCCTCGCAGACAGTCTTGAACTCTGTCTCCCAGTGGTTTTTGACGGTAGTAGTAGCTGGTTCGATTCTCATTAATGCAAGTTACGTCTTCAATTGTCACTGCCGGGATTCGAACCCTGCTCGTGTCAACTCAGCGCTGGAGCCTAAACAGCACTGTTTGAAAAAAGCACCGGAGTTGAACAGTACTTTATTGGTCAACTTGTTTCACGGTTTTCCTGTACTTGCTAAGTACGGTGTTTTGAGTACAGAGTACAGGAATTTTTAACATGGAGCCTTATGGGCACTCCAGTAATAAAGTACGGGTGTCCTGTACCTTATCCTGTACGGTATCCTGTACTTTTTCTGTACTTTGGGACAGGATTTTTAGCAGTGAGTAACCGTTGGGGCTATTAAGCGACATGCGTGACCGTGTCTCTAGCGGTGCCTTTGTACTTAAAGTACCCCGGTCCTCTCGCGCACTCCACTCTAATTCGCCCGTCTCCCCTCCACCGACGCACGCCCGGCCCAGTTACATGTTTCTTAGCACAAGCATATTATTGGCTGAGCGATTAGCGAAGCCTATTACTCCAGTGATGATCAAAACGTTTCGCGTCTTTCTGTCTGTTTGTATGTCTGTACGCACGATAACTCGATGGCGGTTTGAGCCAGGAGACTTTAATTTTTATTGTAGCTTTGTATCATAAAAAGGAAGAACTGTATTGATTTTGAGACCTCTGGCTCAAAAATTAACGTGTCAAAAAAATCATAAACAAAAAGCCCACAACATATCTTTAGAAAATATTTTTTTACACCTTTCTTAGAGGTAACTCGTCTAAATAGAATCCTTTGGGCCAAAATTTTGCCCGTTTGACTCTATCTCTGACCGTTTGGGCTCCAGAGGGCGTTTTTCACACGGAAAAGACCCCAAAACATTTAAATGTTAACTCTCAGATATTTGATGGTACCCGGTGGAGTAACTAATCAAACTGATACCTCGAGGAACAAAATTAGTGACTTTTAGGGCCGAAGGCCTATCTACGACTCTGCCTTTTGACCGACTCGGGTGTCAGCGCCGCAGGCCTAGGTAGATGTATGCCAGGCGCGTCGCAGCGTAACAGTGTTTCGTGAGATATCGCGAAGCCTGTTACGCGAGACGTGGTCTGGCTTACATCTACCTAGTTTTCTTCGGCTAGGCAGAATGTATCAAGAATGTTATTTCCTTGTGGGAAGAAAACCATGTTTTTTCGAACGAGGAAAATCGTCTTCACCCGAGAAAATTAAGTCAAGGATATTTTTGGGGTTGGGGCAAGAAAACATATTAGTAAGTGTAGCTACCTCCTTGAAAGGAGCACTACCCGTTTCATAACTGAACACTTCATCATCAGCCTCCATATCGTCACAAACAACTAAATAAGAGACAATAAACTAGTGACCAGGTTGAGCTCTTCAAGACCTTTCCATTCATTCCTCCCTCCAATGGTTCACACTCAATTATGGATAGAAATTGAGGCTAGGATAATTGGCTGAGCGATAGCGAAGCCTATTACTCTAGTGATGATCAAAAAGTTTCGTGTCTGTGTTTGTCTGTCTGTCTGTACGCACGATAACTCGAGAAGGGTTTGAGCTAGGTACCTTTAATTTATAGTGTAGCTTTGTATCATAAAAAGCAAGAACTGTATTGATTTTAAGCCCTCTAGCTTAAAAATTGGCCTGTCAAAAAAATCAAAAACAAAAAACCGAAAATATTACTTTTAATTTTTTACTTTTTTAACATTTGTCTAAGACGTAACTCGTCAAAAGAGAACCCTTTGTGCCAAAATTTTGTCCGTTTTGCTCTATCTCTAACCGTTAAGTCGCCAGAGGGCGATTTCCACACGAAAATGACCCCAAACCATTTTAATGT
>NW_026267398.1:215674-220591 GCF_000697945.3 Frankliniella occidentalis | reverse complement strand
ATGTATGCCAGGCGCGTCGCAGCGTAACAGTGTTTCGTGAGATATCGCGAAGCCTGTTACGCGAGACGTGGTCTGGCGTACATCTACCTAGTACTCTAAAGTTGGACGAAAACCTCGAAATACCATACCATTAGCAGATCAAATAGAATAATTAAATTTTCGATTACAACTAGGTAAATGTACGCCAGAAATGGGACAAAGCTTTTAAAATAGAAGTGTAAATCAGAAAAATTGGCTCTTTCAGATTGCGTACTGTAGCAAAAAAACTCAATTTTTGTGGAAGAAATTTTTCCACCGCTAATAAAGAAAAAATCATCTAATAAGTAGACTAGGAAAATGAAATTACTCCCAGTGACCCCACCAAAGTGACTCATACAGACGGTTGGCAAGTTGGAATAGATTACATTAACAATTAATGTACAAACAAACATTAAGATTAAAACAAATTACTTACCTTCTTTAACCTTTTTTCTTTGTCGGGCGTTTCCTCTTCTTAGACTTCTTTGCCTTTGATTTTGGAGGAGAGGGTGCGGGTAGTAGTAGGGGTGGGGCTGATGGTGCGACCGGCCACTGTGTCCAGGAAGGCCTCCAGGACATCCACCCGAAACGATGTCCTCCACGGCCACGGCCGCGCCACGCCGGCCGAGGGTTCCAGGGCCTATGGCAAAGTAATAATAGAAATGAGACTTGTACTGGGGCACTGGAAAAAATAATAAAAAGGAGACTCATCTCTTTTCTTTGCTAAATTCAATTATTTCACTAGTTCTCAGTATGGCGACAGAATGAGCTATTATGGATGCCATAAAGTTAATACAAGACAACGTTGGTGGTCCCCTGTCTCCAGGTCTCCTCATTGATTCGAGGAAAGCCTTTGATACTGTAGACCACCTTTTACTAACTGATAACCTAGAAATGGCAGGCATCAGAGAACGTGCGCACAGCTGGCTTGACTCTTACTTCTCTCAGAGGCAACAATACTACTTGAAATGGTGCTAAATCATCTCTTAACTCTGCTGGAAAATTGTATAATGTTCATCTGTTCTTCTTCTTGCTTGCTACCTAAATTCTGTCAAGCACACTTACATTGAAGCGGCAGCCAACAGCAGCTGCTGCTGCTGCTGTATATGTAGCTGTTGTAGTGCTGTATCTGCTGCTGTATGTTGCTGCAGTTTCTGCTGCTGTATGTTGCTGCAGTTTCTGCTGTAGGTGCTGTTGCTGTTGTTGTTGCAGCTCCAGTAACCTCCTGTCCGCCTCCGCCTGGGTCCTTTCCTTCTGCCTGCCTTCCTCCTCTTCCGTCGTTGTCTCCTCGTAGGAGGAGGACGAAGAACTGCTCTCGGCCTTCCTTTTTTTGCCCCCCCCCCCCCCCCCTCGAATGGATTGAAACATTTGTAGACAAAACAGTAACACTTACTACTGCAGGGAAACAATATAAGTAACACATGATTAAATTGCACTGCATTAAAATAATAATAATGCAGAAACAGTGAGGGAATTGAGAAAACGAGGAATGTTAGAGTTTAGTGTGGCCATATGTGTGGCCACATAGGGCTCACACTGTTATTAACAGGGTGCTGTCATAATGGCTTATGACATGAACTTTAAATCCCAACTTGGAAAACAACTTACTACTGTAAATTTTTTTTAAACAAATAAAATTTTACTGAATATTGAACCATTTCAACTTTCTCAAAGGCCACAAAACTAAACATCTAAATATATGAACTACCACGTCGCGTCGCGCGTAACAAGCTTCGCGATATCTTACGAAACACTGTCACGCTGCAACGCGCCTGGCATACATACATCTAAGCCAACAATGGTTCGCACTTCTATCATTCTTTCTGTTGATCTCTGTGGCTTACCGCTTCACTTAGAAGACAAACGAATGAGACAGAAATTCAAGATCGAAAATTAAGCTTTCCGAACGATGTGTTTAAAAGTTTCCTACGACGTTCCAGTGGAGAGCGACACAAAGCTGAATGATGTGCGACATTCCCGCTTATTCTTCGCGCCTTGTTTTTAATTTCTAGTGCAATAAAGCATTCCGGTAAAGCTAAAATGCAGAAGAATACGGGGAAGAAGAAAACGGAAGTCACCATGTTAAAGCATAGCGATTTCCGTCATCTTCTGCCCCGCATTCTTCTGCATTTCAGCTTTACCGGAATGCTTTATTGGTGTTAATTTAAACAGGGTAATGTACGCGAGCCGATTGTGCACCATTCCTTAAGCTACCGAATAAGCTTTTATTCGATGCCATAAGATATTAAAATCACAAATTCTACCGGTTTAAAATCAAAGCTGCAGTCTGTTGAAAAAATTGCGTGGCTACGACAATCCTCGGCAGAAAGAAGCCGTAGCTGCTAACTATAGGGTGTTCCAGGCTATCTAAAACGGAAGTGAAAAAGAACAAACTCACTGATTTCTCTTTTTCCGTCCGCCCAGTTTGAGAAACTTCCATGGTAGTTTGGTCCGATCCTAACCTCTCAAATATGGAGGGGAGCTCGGAACTGATCTGACAGTTTCTCATACCTGAAAGGCGGCGGAGGCACGTGATTAGCTCGACCAATCAGAGTCCTTACGGAAACAGAAAGGTCAGTGAGTTTGTTCTTTTCCTACTTCCGTTTTAGATTGCCTGGAACACCCTATTGTACCAACCTTTGCAAACGAACTCGCTTTATGTTTTTTGGCTGAGCGATTAGCGAAGCCCATTACTCCAATGACCCGAAAAGTTTCATTCTGTTTGTGTGTCTGTCTGTCCGCACGATAACTAGAGAATAAATTGAGATAGCGATCTGGGAATTTTAGGGTCGTTTTGTATCAGAAAAAGACAGATCGAGTTCGAAGATGGGCATTCTAGCTCAAAAATTGACTTAAAAAAAATCAAAGGTTTCAAGATATACATTTTTTCAAATATTGTTTTAAGGGTTCCTAAGAGGTAACTCGTTAAAGAACAACCCACAGAGCGAAAATTTCGTCTGTTTTGCTCTATCTCGTACCGTTTTGGCGCTCTGTGTGCAACACACATGTTGAACACTTCCAACTATTCAAAACTCATGTTGCACACATAGGAGTGTGCCACACGGTGTTAAACACCTTAAAGTGTGTGTCAGTTGCACACTTTACATATACTAGCTATATGTACGCCAGACCACGTCTCGCGTAACAGGCTTCGCGATATCTCACGAAACACTATTACGCTGCGACGCGCCTGGCGCTAGGGTTGTTAACGTTACTTTGAAAATGTATCGCGATACCGTTACCTCGTTACTCTACCCTCGGTAACGCGTTACCGATACCGTTACAGCCTTCGGAGAATTATAACGCGTTACGTTACTGGTAACGTCGTTACTTCGTTACTCGATACATGAAATTAATATTTTAAAATAATTTCTAGAACGAAACAGTTAATGTATAACTATGCAGCGTGCCAGGTAGCGGGGACGCGATCACTGGAAAAAGTTTTAAAAACAGGTATTTGCGCCTGTGGTGTCGTTTCTTAAACTACCCGCGTTACACGCCTGTAGCGCATCGTAGCCTAGTACTCAGGCGTTTTGGACATTATTTAATTTTTCCAGTAATTGCGTAACCGCTACCTGGCACGCCACATAGCTTTGGATAGGGCACGGTACGGCCTACGTATTGGCAAAAACAATATGTTTGATTTTGCCAATTTCGGCTGCCAGGAGCGAGCCGCGCGGCCCGCGACGTTTGGGCCCCTGGAGACGCCCGGTCAGTCGCGAGCTCGGATTCACCATGTCGGATGTGAAGTAGGACCCATATGGTCACAATTTAAACCCGAGACGTCTCCTTTAACCCCACCGTGTCAGCACGGCAGAGCCAATAAGATGGCGGGCTGCTGCGCGCCAATTTCGAGCCCGCTCTGAAAATCGCGATGCGCGTCGGGTAAACGTTATCGCACAGAGCCCAAACTTTGCGAAGGGTCTCTGCTAGGTCCAATCTTTCATTTGAGGTGCCGACCTCGAAACTTTGTTTTTGTGGAATGGCCTACCGGACAGGGGTCCTCCGCCTACTGTGTAGACGCCGTCACACCGGAAGTCGTAGTGGTACTCGGCGTCAAAGGCTGGAGCAAAGCTTCCAGACAGCCCATGAGATAGTTCGGCTGCCATAGACTGGGCGAGTCCACAAGTGCTGTTGACTGGTGTCGTGTCAGTTCTTGGAGGGCTGATACGCACGCGGCCACAATGTCAGCCTGCGGTGTGTCACGCAGCCACGCGTGCCAGGCGCCGTTGATGTCTTGGGCATGAGTAACGTCATTGATGCCTTTAGTGACCTGGAACTGATCATGGTCGAGCTGAGCAACGCGGATGGAGGTTTACATCGCTCATAGGTACGCTCGGGTC
The DNA here is from genome assembly GCF_000697945.3 of Frankliniella occidentalis. NCBI lineage: Eukaryota > Metazoa > Arthropoda > Insecta > Thysanoptera > Thripidae > Frankliniella > Frankliniella occidentalis. The sequence goes on along the minus strand of NW_026267398.1, from coordinate 216,230 downwards.
CTACTGTGCCTTCAAACACGTGACACGCCTATATAACATGGAGGCGTCGATTCAGTATGGCGCGCTGGGCGACGATTTGATATTGTTCAGCAACACCAAAACACTGACCAGAGAGGAGATGGTCGCAGGATATGAGGACTTCGGCCTGAGCGCAAATGTACATAAGACCTTGGCCGGCACGGTCGGTGAATTCTTGAGAAAGATTTACCCTCCAAGCGGTGTCTACGGGTACCCGGCTCTAGGTACGAAGTCCACGTTTTACGCATTCCCCTGGCTCGACACAAAATCCGAGCCTTACGGGAAAGATCCTGGAGGCGAAATGGCCAATTTTGAACGCTTTTTTGCACCTGGAAACATTCTATTGCTGGGCATAATTCGGATATGGTCCGTTTTGGGTTAAGGGGGTCAAGAGACACCTTTCCTGTGAAAATAGGAATTATGCCCAGCACATGAAAGATCCTGGAGGCAAAAAGGCCAATTTTGAACGCTTTTTTGAACCAGGAAACTTGCTATTGCTGGGCATAATTCGGAAATGGTCCGTTTCGTGTTGGGGAGG
>NW_026267398.1:211957-215490 GCF_000697945.3 Frankliniella occidentalis | reverse complement strand
CCCCAAAACCGCACATCGTGAGTAAAATTATCACCTATAGTTAGGGTTCTACGAGCCCTAGAACTGTGACAGTAACGAAAAACCCGGTTCTCACACACAAAAATCTAACCAAATTGAAACTATAGTTGGCCTGACTTCCCGATTCCCGAATTGCTTAATTTTTGTTTCCAAAATTTCGAAGTTACTAGTTTCCGACGGTTGCTTGCAGGACTCCAAAAATGGGGGGGCCGCATGCCCCCCCCCCCCCCCTCCCTACCTATTAACATGTCTCGGGTGTCAGCGCCAGGGCTGTGCGATATTGAAATTTCAGTATCGAACTTCGATATTTAAAAAATACCGAAACTTGTCGGTATCGGTTATCGATATCGTACCGAAAATATCAAAATACCGAAGTATCGAAATTTTGACAACAGAGAAGCTAGCGAGAAGTGAAACAATTTGGGCACTTTGAAAACAGCGCGCGATGCCATGTCTGCCGCCTGACATGCCAGCAACGCCAGCAGCTCCATCTAGCATCGTAGTAGGCGTCCTACAGAGGACGCACAGACAACGGATGACGGACGGACGCACACGTACAACAACCGGTGAGACTGATCACTGACCCGACCCGACCTACACGGACAGTGATAGTGGTGCTGGCTTGCACGGCAGGGAAGGCTCGTTGGCGCCGCTTGTGTCGAGAAAGGGGGAGGAGAAGAGCAGGGAGACCGGGGAAAGAAAGGTAGGCCTAGGAAAGACTGAGGGGGCGGACCAGTAAAAATAAGGTTTGAGGGGCGCGCACCCACTCTGAGTACCAAATTCTTCGTATTATGGAAATATCGAATTATCGAGGTACCGAAATTCCCAAACAGTCGTTTTTTTTTTTTCGATATTTCGATAATATCGAAATATCGTTCCCAAATTGCAGAAATTTAAAATACCGAAGCATCGATATAAAAAAAATACCGATATCGTTTCGGTATTCTCGAATATCGCACAGCCCTAGTCAGCGCCGCAGGCCTAGCTACATGTGCGCCAGGCGCGTCGCAGCGGAACAGTGCTTCGTGAGACATTGCAAAGCATGTTACGCGAGACGTGGTCTGGCGTACGTATAGCCAGTAAATATTGCAATTGTATTTTATTGAATAATCGTGAACTAACTTAAATTTGCTGGAATATTGAATGTAAACTGGCTTAAATTGGACTAAATAAATTGAATTTCTGTAAACTATTTCTGAATTTTGTATTGTTAAATTGGTTGAATTGGTTTAAAGTGGGCAAAATTGTAGGGGCGTACATTTAGCAGGAGATGTGGCGTTCAAAGGCAGGGCAGGGTGGCAGTTAATCAACAAAATTACGTCCTACAAGCTTTATTATTTACCATATTTACAAGGACTGATAGACGACTGACGACGCGAACGATGCTTGACCACAGCTGAGCCCGTGTCCGGTCGGGGGAGGGGGGTGCCCAAGCTTGCCAGCCTGACAGGCTGTGTTACGCACAGCACAGGAGAGTCATTTACCTTTCGTAATCTTTTCATTCTTTCAGTCTCGGAGCCAGGAACCTCAAAAGATGTGAAGCGTGTTTTGAAAATGTCTTTGAGTCCACTACGAAGCACCCTTATTTGGTCTATATTCGTGCAACTCGTCGTCATCTGGTCATCATTTAGGTAAAATTGTAGAATTCGATAGTATCAACAAGCAGGCCATCCTCAATCGCCTTACCCCAACACCATGTCTCAATTAGACCTCGCAGAAAACTTTCACTTCGTACGACAGTGAATGGTGGGCTTCAAATGAACTTTACTTACCAAGGCCATATATGTGGGAACTCCTATAAAAATATCACATGCATCGCCACTCTTTAATCAGACAGACAAGTGATTTGCACTATTTTGAACATACCTTTATGTGAAGCACAATGTTCGTGTAAGCCTCACCCAAAATCTTACGAATTTTTTAGATCAGTTTGCAAAAGGTGTGAATCATACGTACGTAAGACTTTTAAACTTAGTAAGTGTACTCAGTGTACAAAATTTGTTATTGCGCGCGCAGCGGCATGAAACGTAGGTCAACGAATTAATGTGACAACGCATTATTTATAAATCTTAAAAGTTTATGGCACTCAAGTTCGAGTTCACAGTCGTGCGAATTTTTTGTTCGGGATATAGATAGTCCTTAAATCTTCGTTTACGGAATACTGTAGCCTAGGTCCCTTTCATGGAATTGTTTTCACCGGTGTGTAACTCTTAACTCGAACTGTTACTACCACTCGAACTTGCATCAAAAAGTTATGTGTGAGTTGTCGCCATTTGTACAGTAAAATATCAGAAATCTCAATTCAGTAAATAGAAGTTTACGTGCACGGGTCAGAGTTCCATAGCATGGTCGATGCAGGCTCGATGCTACGAAAAGTTTTCGAAAGAACCTAATAGTTCCATCATAAATGAATTTTTAAAGTTTGGATGGAATTCCTGAATAAACTTGAATGACGCGTGGTTTAATCACTGTAATTCGAAGTGTGATACTTTTCACACATTTTTGTGTAATAAAATGTCCTATGTGATCCCCATGATTTATTACTCCTGGGGGTGTGATGTATTTTTATTACAAAATTGTGTGATACTCGTTTCAAAATAATGCAATGATTCTGGATTTATTTCAAAACGGTGACACGCATATTGCACAAAATTATGATACATCGAAGTGTCACTCGAATAAGTGGTGGTCATCACAAATATGAGCAATGTATTTAATATTATACTTTTGCTGCGATGATCATCACAACATCGTGCATTATTATTTTTTTATCACAGAAAACGTGCAGTCAGTATCACACTCGGATTTACAGTGATATACGTCTGATCAGATAGGCATGAGTCATCTTAGAGATTACAGTGATTGTGCTTACGTACCGTTAAACACCCTTGTTGGTGTGCTAATGATTTACTACACTCCTCCAGAGTTCTTCGTGATACTGCCCAGTGCCTGCTGCGGGGAGGGGTTGATCGCCTTACAACCTTCTTACACGTGAGCTCAGCCACGCAGATAGCAAACTACGCAGTGACCCTTACAGCCTTTGGTGAGGTGCGGCGGCTACAGGCAGCAGCAGAGATCAGACAAAATATAACGGTAGGTTTATCACGGTAAGAAAATCCAGCGTGAATATTACCGACCCGGCGCCCGGCGTGGCAACGCACCTGAACACACGGTGGGCTGGGAATTTACATGCCCACATGGTCTGTGAATTCCCGGCCCAACCACCTGCGAAGTTGCCAGCCCAGTGGGCAGGGAAAGTTGTCATTACAAGCCCACACTGTAATTCGAAGTGCGATACTTTTCACACATTTTCGTGTGATACAATTTCCTGTGTGATTCCCATGATTTATTACTACTGGGGGTGTGATGTATTTTTATTACAAAATTGTGTGATACTCATTGCAACATAATGCGATGATTCTGGATTTATCTCAAAACGGTGTGACGCATATTGCACAAAATTATGATACCTCGAAGTATCGCTCAAATAAGTGATGGTCATCACAAATAAAAGC
>NW_026267398.1:201067-204537 GCF_000697945.3 Frankliniella occidentalis | reverse complement strand
AATGTATATACAATAAACGTGCCATATATAAAGCGACGTATATTTGAGTATCGTTGTACCTCACGCATGTATACAGCCACATACATGTGAATAAATGCCACCTTGCCCTACATTAGAATGTATACAGGCACATACACTCATACAGTGACTAGTAACGTTCCTGGACACTCCCCTAAATGTAGGCAAAATGTGGTTGAGTTCTAAAATGCAGCATAACTTGTAAACGGCTACACATAGGGAAGTGAAACAATCACTATCGTGCTCAGGGCAAAATGATGATTCGGAAAACATATTTGCTGGAGACGACAGCCAACCACTCCGACCGCTTCTCCCGTGAGTAAATTGAAACGCTCAAGTACAAATTCTATAATATTTTATAAAAAGGTATACTGACAAAGGAATACAGTTTTACCAAATGAAATACAATTACCCTTATACAGCTTTATACAATTACTTGTATACCTCTGTATACAAACTTACTGTCTATGTTTTTTCACCCGGGTTCATGTACGAAGGGAAGCTGGGGTACCATGAGACACTCTTTACATTTTGGTCCTAAAGGCATACACTGTAATTCGAAGAGTGCTACTTTTCACACATTATCGTGTGATAAAATTTCCTGTGTGATTCCCATGATTCATTACTCCTGGGTGTGTGTGTAAAAGAAAGTAGAAACAACGGTTTAATTCTCACCTTGTGCATATAACTGAAAATGAGAGAACTATTTTTTCAAAAAATATATTATTTTACGGGAAATAAATTGAGGTTGGGCTGATTTCTGGGTCATGTAGTGTTTGTGAACTGTTTTTACAATGCAGTTGTGAAATTAAAACTTTTGCAGTAGATCTCTGTAAACGGTCGCTTCCCTATTTTAAGATCTGACTCATTCACGTTTTCCTGGTAGCACTGCAAATCCACAGAATAGCTATCCAGAATACAACATCGGTTGTTGTGGAAAGCAATAACTTTTGACTTTTCATTCTCGTCACTAAGGTTGACCTTCAAAAAAAATAAAATAATAATAATTACATATTGCGACGGTTTACTGCTACTCACTGTAAGTCAGAGGGTGATACTGACTGCACGTTTTCTGTAATGCAGAAATATTGCACGATGTTGTGATGGTCATCGAAGAAAAAGTAGAACATTAAATTCATTGCTTATATTTGTGATGACCATCACTTATTTGAGCGATACATCGAGGTATCATTATTTTGTGCAATATGCGTCACAACGTTTTGAGATAAAGCCAGGAATCATGACATTATGCAATTAGTATCACACATAATTTGTGATAAAAAATCATCACTCCCCCAAGAGTGATAAATCATGGGAATCACACAGGACATTTTATCATACGAAAATGTGTGAAAAGTGCCACACTTTGAATAACAGTGTGAAGATTACCATTTCCTGCATGTATGCGCAAGTGCACGCGGTTTACTGAATACGTGGAAGCGGAAATAACGAATCCGTCTGTGGTCAGATATATGTACACTCTTGGGTTTGCAGAGAAGGGTTAGCACTAGTTTCTTGAGTTTTTATACCTGCCGAACAGTTTGACCTGTTTATAGACACGCTTCTGGCAAGCACACCTTCTGTATCAGTCGGTGGATTCTTCGAACTGAGCCGGAGTACTTTCACTGCGGTACGTCGTAACAAAACTGAGAAAATGTCGTAAGGGGTACAGGTACAGAGACATTTTCCATGTACGGTGTTCTAAGTTTAAAACTTGATTTGCTGTCAGAGTATACGATTTAACGTGACATGAACGACATGTAACCTAACGTGGCCTCCCAGATGGGCGTAGAGGTCAGGTCGTCATGTCTCACAGACTGTCTGGTTTTAATTTTCGGGGGTTCCGATCTAGAAAAGTCTAGACCGTCTTTTTAAGGGTTGACCTCGACCAGGGCGATTAATCCCCAAACACTGTAAAAAACACTCGTTCAAAAAAAAAAAAACTTACGTTCTGATGACGTTGTTGTTGACAAACAACGTTGTTTAAGAACAACAAAAGTTGTTGCATAACAGCAATGTTTGTTGCATAACAGCAATGTTTGTTGCATCACAGCAACGTTTATTGCATCACAGCAATGATTGTTCCAGAACAGCAATGTGGTTCAAAAACAGCTACGCTTTTCCTAAACAACTTTTGCTGTTCTTCGACGACTTTCGTCGCTGCTGAACAACATTTGTTGTTTGTGCACAACTTTTGTTGCTGCTGTACAACGTTTGTCGTTCCTGATCAATTGTTGCTGTTACTGAACAACTTTTCTTGTTCTACATCAGCATGAAGTCAGTGAAAAAATTACAAGATTTGCTGTAAATTCAAGATGCTATTTTTACCTTGAACCTGTCGAAGCTGTGCCCCCATCGTCTCTCCCTCCACCGTGCAACACAGGTTCAACTCCATCCTTCCCTGATACACACACAGGCACAGTGGTTCACCGACCCCCTTTTTGCGGGAAAAAGTCTTAAATGGCGAATAGGGTTGGTCAGAATGTGTTCAAAAGTGTCCAAAGTAACAAGCCCCAAGAAGGTTTTGACCTGAGCCCTTTCGTTTGGGAGCTGCGGCAGCGCAAATATAGAACAAAACGAAATTTAGTCAATTTCAAACTTTGCTAAAATTGCGTCTGTATCGGGGTTTAAACTAACCCCAGGCATTCCCTTTTGCTCCCCAGAGTCAATCCACTTGCATTCAACATTATACTACTCGCCTGACCTATGGTGGCTACTTCTGACTCGATTTAAAAACGGTAATTAAGGGAATTTTGCTTCAAAGTATCCTTATGACATCCCTGTTTTTCTCGCTTCAATCGCATTTATTGCGACCCAGCACCGACTCGTTGTGGAACATATGCTTTGAAATGTGGGGAACACAGTGGCCCTGCGCAAAGTTGCGCACATTCCGGCATATTCACTTCCTTGCAATCTAGGGCCTCTCGCAGCTGACGCGCTACCGGAGGCCTACGACTAGCGAGCAGGTCGTGATGGTAACAGCGCGACCTAACCTATCGCTTTATGCAGCTTTAAGTGAGACACAGTTAACTAGCTATATGTACGCCAGACCACGTCTCGCGTAACAGGCTTCGCGATATCTCACGAAACACTGTTACGCTGCGACGCGCCTGGCGCACATATAGCTAGGCCTGCGGCGCTGACACCCGAGACGGAGCAATAGGACTGTATATACAATTTTTTTTCGACCATTTGATCATTGGCTGAGCGATTAGCGAAGCCCATTACTCAACTGACCGGAAAAGTTTCATTCTGTTTGTCTGTTTGTCTGTCTGTCTGTCCGCACGAAAACTCGAGAAAGAATTGAGAGAGCGATCTGGGAATTTCAGGGTCGTTTTGTATCACAAAAAGACAGATCGAGTTCGAAGATGAGCATCCTAGCTCAAAAATTGACTTTTTTAAAAATCAAAAACCGCAGGTCGCAAAATACTTTTTTTTCAATTATTTTTTAT
>NW_026267398.1:195292-201017 GCF_000697945.3 Frankliniella occidentalis | reverse complement strand
AATTTAATATTATACTTTTTCTGCGATGACCATCACAGCATCGTGCAATATCTCTGTATCACAGAAAACGTGCAGTCTGTATCACTCTCTGATTTACAGTGATAGGGTAAGTGTTTCTGTCAGCATCATTTGAGCCAACACAGCAGTGATTTAAAGGATGGAGATGAGTGTTGACAGCAATGGGACACAGGATCTAGCTGCTCTTACCTTCAAGGACAACAGTGGCGGCCATCGTATTTTGAGCCGGGTGGGCAAGCTAGTGGACCTACCTACCTCCTCGACCAAAAACCTACCTCCTTTTCTGAAAACTTACCCCTTTCCTTAATGAACTACAATGACTGTTTTTGTCCAGTTTGTCCATTTTTATTCAAACTTGAGGACTTGAAGTGCCATGATAGGAAGCACCCTATATTCAAAACCGCGAGCGAAGCGAGCGAAAAAAAATAGACTTCTAAAGTTGAAAAATGCGGTTTTAAGAGGGATTGCGCTATGCTAGTCGACCCTTGAGGCACCGTCTCCAAATCTCTTATAGTATCGTCAGCCAGGGTTGAGCCGTCTTTTAGGGTTTCACCCCACCCCACCTCTCTTTTTCCGATGAACTACAATGACTGTTTTTGTCCATTTTGTCCATTTTTATTCAAACTTGAGGACTGTTTGACATGCCATGATAGAAACCATCCTCTATTCAAAATCGCGAGCGAAGCGAGCGAAAAAAAAAAATCCTATTTTGCAAGTTGAAAAGTGCGGTTTTAAGGGCGATTGCGCTATGCTCTGGACTTATTATTGACCGTAGAAGACCGCGAGCGAAGCGAGCGAGAATTTTGTTTTTGGCTCTACCAGGGAGGGGCATTGCCTCTTCTGCCCGCACCCGCTCCGTCGCACCTGGTAATTTCTATTTCTATGTATAAAATTAACCTCATGTATGTACGTTTGCGACATTGAAACGAATTATCAACGTCAAGGCCTTCTTTTATTTAGTGCACGGGGTTTGGTTTAGAACAAGAGCCCTGCGCCAGTACAGTGCTACTCATTGATATCTACTGTAATGTAGTAGACCTGACATAATGTAAATGTAGGATAAAGTTCTGCATTGCATTGCATTTGTTCGGCAGCCGGGCGGTTGCCTGCTGCCTGTGCGGGTTAAAATCTTTAAGCTCTGCTCCACTGAGCTTCTCTCTTCTATTCTCTCCCCCCCCTCCCTTTTCTCTTTCCTTTCTCTCCTCTCTTCTCTCCTCTCTTCTCTCTTCCTTTTTCCTTCTCCCCTTTCTTTTCCCTCCCTCTCTTTCTCTCCCTTTCTCCTCCCTCCTCCCTTCTCTTACCTACCTCCTCAGACCCCAAACCTACCTACTTTTTCAAAAAGCCGGGTGGGCAGCTGCCCACCCGGCTCCATACGATGGCCGCCACTGAAGGACAAGGACCTAAACATACCACTGAACCGGTGTTTAGTTTTTCGAGGCAAACAAGTCGACACTTGAAACCTATACACACGGAGTTCGTGGAGGCTCCGTATAAACACGCAGTTCCCTGGGGCTCGGTACAAACACGGAGTTCAGCAGGCCGCCGTATAGCGTCGTAACTATGTTTTTGGAAAATTTCGAGTTATGAAGTGCGTCGGATAGAGGAAACCAAGGGCTATCGATCAGCGAAAACCGCATTTCGATATGTCAAATAGTTCAAAAGTAATTCTGGTCTAAAAATCCAGCCGCCCATAAGGCGCAATGTAAATCTAAAACTTTGAAGCGCTATATCTCAGAACTGACTTTCAAGCACTTACGACGTTATACGGGGACCCGCTGAACTGCGTGTCTGTACGGAGCTGCCCGGAACTACGGGTTTATACGGAGACTCCACGAACTCCGTGCTTGTAGGTTTCAAGTGTCGAAGTTAATAAGTAGTATGACCCAATGACACATCATTATCGAGCAGTGCAACAGTCAAATTTTGCCTTTCTTTCTCGTTCGAGGCATTCAAACTCCGCGGCTGGAGCGCGAAAACAACCGAGCAGCTCGTCGGGTACAGTATGAAAAATTTCTAGGCCCTCAGAAATATATTTTGAATATTTTACAATATTTTACAAAATTTTATAATATTTCGTTATATTTTTAGATTTTCACCAAACTATATTAAAGAAATTATAAAAATATTAGGGGGGTCCTTCCTGTGAGGGGTTCTTTAAGAATCTACCCTGACATAACAGATGATAAAAAGCTATGAATTGAAGCACCATTTAAACATAACTTTAACAGCATCTATTTCATCTTTTCAAGCATGCGTCCAAGTGCGCGTTGATTTTCCGCTCCGGCATGTACTTCCTGCAGGAAGGGCATTGCACCTCCACCTCCAGCACAGCGGGTGGTTTGGTTATAGCTGAAGCTCCAACATTTCTGTCAACATTTAGTCCATTGTTAAAATTTGAAAATGATGATGATTTATAATTCAAATTTAGAGATTGTAATGTTTTTAACATGCTAGATCGACTTGGAATCGGTTTGGGGGGGGTGGGTATTTCCTCTTCCATTTTTCGATTTGAGACCTCCTTCTTGAACTTTTCAAACAATGTCCAAACCAATTTTCTCAAGACTAGGGAACAACAGGGGAAAAGTCGTAATACGAGGTCCTGAATCGAAAAAAGTTACTTAAAGTACTCCCCCAAAACCGCACATCATGATTAATAATCCAATCCCAGCGGGGGTCCAGGGGACGGTAGCCCCCTGGCATTCAAAACAATAAACTGTAATTCCAGGAGTGATACTTTTCACACATGTTCGTGCAATAAAATGCCCGGAGTGATTCTCATGATTTATCGCACCTGAGAAAGTGATACAGTTTGTATCGCATTTTTGTGTGATACTTATGGCAATATCCATTTGTATTCCGAGGAATATTTTTATTCTTGAAATTGAATATTTTTAATAGTCGGTCAACTTAAGGGTAGGACACCAGTATCTGATATTTTCCAACTTTCTAAATCATTTAAAATATTCCAAGTTTTTATCAAAATATTCGACTTTTGACTAAAAATATTCACGTAGGACAAAAAGGGGGTAGGACAAGCTGACTGCACCGAGAATATCCATCTGCAAAATTTCAATTCCAGCTTGAATATAGAAAACCTTGGAATACGGAGTGGGACACTTTTACGTGCGACACATTCCGACCAAACCAAAGAATTCTTTGAGGTGACAAGAGAATCATTTGATTAGCGCCAGTCATCACGAAGTTGCGTACATTAGTAAACTCTTTTTCCAGGTTGCTATGGATTCTCTGCAAAGAAGTCGTGGTGCAGCGTGGCAGGCACACGACCAGCTGAACACTTCTAAGACAGCTGAGAGGTTCTCCCTCATCGGTGTGACATTGATCATCTGCTCATCCGTCACTTTGATCGCAGTTTGGTCTTTCCTCGACCTTATGGCATGGGCACATCTACCCGCGCAGCTCTACCACAGCGCTGTCATGGGAACGGTGACGGTTTCGGAGGTGGCAAACTTTTTGCGTGCCAAGGACTTAGCAAGCGAGCTCCTTAACATGCTGCGTCAGGTCAGAGAGTAATTCAGCCTCACACTAATAAAAGCTCGTCAGCTGTAGTGCACCCTGCCGTACTGCATCCTGATTGATCGTACCACGTACATAACCTATCATCGCGCTAGTGACATTTGCATTAGCTTTGTTTATTGCGCATCTCGCGAAGGGTAGAAGTGTCTGTGCCACACTGAAAACAAGCAGGCCCACCCTTCCGCCAAACGCAGTTGCCAGCTCCACTTCGCTGCGCCGGCAACTCCGTTCGGCAGGGGCCGGGCCTGCTTGGCCTGCCGGTGGCGATGGTCGGGTATGCGGCCCGACCATTTCAGTCTCTCGATTTACTGAAGAACATAACCAAATAAATAATGTGACCGGTAAATCACTTTGCATCTTTGAATAAACTAAATTCTGGCGGGGGACCTGCGGCCGTAGAGATTTGCTCCCTTCAAGTGACAAAGGTCTGTAACGGGGCAACACCGTGACTACACCCCACCCTTCTGCCTTGCTTAAGAAAAATACAAAAAAAATAAATTAACCAGTGCAGTTTTTAGATTGAATTGTTTGTCAAAAAGTCTTAAAACTTCACTGTTTCCCATTGTTTTCAATATATCCACATCTAGGGCCGAAACAGTGAAAGATACGGCAAATCCGAGGGTAGTGTCTGATTCAAAATGTGTTGTTTTGGGGGGCTACGTCCTCTGACATTTTACGAATGGACGCCTCCTTGTACGTCTTTATGAGCAACGTGGTCATTTTCGCCGTATTTTCGTCGCAAAAAGCACTCTAGGGCCCAAACAGTGCAAAGAGTCCAACAAACAAAATTTTTGCCCAAATGGCTCTACTTTCACGAGCTGCCCCTTAGGAGACCATAAAAAAATATTTTTTTCCTTCTCTTTGGACCAACCCCTATTTCTTTGTCACCCCCTTTCACCCCCTTAGGGATGGTTGCTCGGATTTGCACCAGGCGTTTCGTTGTCCAGGAGTGACCCCTAAGATACCCTGAAATTTGTAGACCTCTAGCGTATCTCCTTCCTGCTACACGGACGACGGACGGACAGACAGACAGGCGGACGGACGGACGGACACGAGAGCGGTCGAATAAGCTCGCTTTAATGCTTTTTTTAAAGCAGAAGGGCGGGCTAAAAAATACTGTGGTGCTAAGGACAGGCGTGTTGCTGGGGATAGTCGTAGGTGGTTGACGTTAGACCGCAATGACAGAAGCCGTTAAACCAAGGACAGTATGTCGCTGCCCGAGGCGCACGATGGTGCTTCCCCTGGCGGCAGGCAGTGCGTAGCTCCATATTGTAAGAGTGGCCAGCTTCCGAAGACGCCGCCAGATGGCAATCTACATTAGCCCTCTCTGATCACTTCCAGCGTGGTCTCCATCAACCGTCTTGCCCACACGCTTCACAATACTGTGCCCGCTGGACACGCGCTCACCCCTGTCGGGTTGGTGTGCAAGTGGGCATAGATTTTTTGGCACAAGGTTTCTAACCGTTGCCCACTGACATTACGTCAGTGAGTGTACAACTTCAGCTGGCTCCCGCCGATGCGACTTTTGCTTGCCCGCTATGAAATCGAAATACAGATTTGATTCTCTACCTCGTATGCGAAATAAATAAAATCTAAGCAAACACTGTACTGAAGTCAACAAGTGCGGAAGTACATACGTATTTCAACTAACTACAAGAATGGCTCTCCTTAAAGACACATGTCACTACCGCAATAACGTCCGGTCTATAGAACCAACGACATAACCCAAGAACAGGCTCCGAGAACGCATGTTTTTGGAGCCGCTCCAAGAGCAAAATGTTCTTGGGGGTGTTACAGCTGTCCTTAGCACCATAGTATTGTTTTTCAGTGCAATCTCGGTCACCGCTACGGAATCGCTTGAATAAGTAATAGACTAAAACTCACTTGCAGTAGAAAATTGCCAAAAAGGTGGGCTAATCACAAAACTTTGCATCGCTTTTAACGTATCCCACAAATAAGAGGTGACTATCTCAAATACAGGTAATGAATTTAATGTTGTTGTAATTTTCTGCGATGATCACCACTGCACCGTGTGATATTTTTGTGAAACAAAAAACGTGCAGTCAGTATCACACTCTGATTTACAGTGGAAAAACAATCTTAAATTGGTAATGTAGTATGTATATAAATTCACCGACGAGCAAGTTTAGGTGTCTTAAATTTAAAACATATT
>NW_026267398.1:187158-187822 GCF_000697945.3 Frankliniella occidentalis | reverse complement strand
CAGACATACAAACAGACAAACAAACAAACAGACAAACAGAATGAAACTTTTCCGGTCAGTGGAGTAATGGGCTTCGCTAATCGCTCAGCCAATAAAAGAATGTAATTTTATGGCATGCACACGTTTCCGCTATTTATTAATGGCGACAATTCAAAGTTTTAGAGCGGTTAGGGGTAGAAAAGGGTCGAAATTACCGTACATCCAGAACTGATTAGTGGGGTCTAAAGTACAAATGTGCAAAATTTCAACTCTACAGCTTAAAGTGCAAAGTTTTCGGCGTTACGGAGCGTAACTGCTGTATAAACGAGTCTATTTGCAAAATGGCACTAACGGGCTGGGAGTGAAGATCATCACTGCATCGTGCACGTGCAATATTTTTGTATTACAAAAAACGTGCAGCAAGTATCACACTCTGATTAACAGTGATCTGAATTATCTCGAGTTATCGTGCATACAAACAGGCAAACAGAAGAACAGAATGAAACTTTAATGTCAGTTGAGTAAATGGGCTCTGCTAACGCTCAGCCAACGAATAAAAGGTTCGGGTTGAAGATCTGACCGTACACTGAAATTCAAAGTGTGATACTTTTCACACATTTTCGTGTGATAAAATGCCCGGTGTGATTCCCTTGATTTATCACTCCTGGGGGAGTGATGAATTTTT
>NW_026267398.1:183238-185996 GCF_000697945.3 Frankliniella occidentalis | reverse complement strand
GTAAAAAATTCAGGGGGACCCTCTAGACAGGGGACCCTCCAGGACCTACCCCTTAAAATTAAGATGGACTTATTTTACGATGAGGACCGATCGGGCCATTCCTTGTTTATCGAGCAAGATCTGTTCGCACAGCGATAAAAACCGTAACGGTGAGCTTTTCTTTTGCGTAGGTAGCAGCTTCCATCTTTACATATCTAATTGTGCTGATACAATTCCAGTCAGGCGACGAATCTCTTACAGCAGAGAGCGAACAAAATGACAATTCGACAGCACAGCTTCTTCACTTAAAATAAGTGAGAGTGAAAGTGGACTTTGCAAGAGTCATCTTGAACATGTGTAAATAAACATCAGTATGGACAGTGGTGCGGTGGCGTCCGTGGCGTCTGCTGGACAACAGACGAGGAGGCGGCTGGCCGCCAGGGGCTGCAGGTGTCACCGAGTGACGAGTTCTTATATCTATGTATCGCGTGCTTGTGTGACTTGTGTACGTACCTTGAGTTTTCATACAATAAATACGACCCACACTGTTAAAAAAGAGCACAGCAAAACGATGGTTAGTGTTTTGACCAGAACGTCCGTCCAAATCTGTGCTGAAAGCACTGAGACGGAGCAGAATCAAAGGGACAGAAAAACCACGGAACCTTTGTAACAGAAAGTCAGTACTACTCCGCAATCTTGCTAGATAATTAGTGCAGATATTTTCTGTGCCATTCTTTTCTAGACAGAGAAGCTGCATTAAAAGTATCATCGTGTCTGACGGCTGACGTACATACTGTCATACAAAGATTAAGGACTGCAGCTCGCGGGAAGTTGTCTCCTCAATACAAGTACACATGTCTTATTTTGTAATATCACTTCTTGAACATCAACAAATTTCAATTTATCATTGATATTGAGACCGTGCTGTCTGACGACGGATGACAGAAACTAGGAAATCATTTTTCCTCTACAGTAGTTGAGTGAGAAATTAATTTTTCTTTGGTAAAGCTTTCGTTGCTTTTTACTGCTGATGAATGTTTCATAGTTATTGCTGAAGACTGAGCTCTGTGATTGAGTGGAAATTAGCAATATTGGTTGGAAAACAACTTGGGGATAAAAGGGGCAGCCCTATAGGACAGGAAAACGTCCGAGGTGGAAAAGTATTTTGAATCGTTTTATTGTAATTTGCAATTGCTTAAACATCTTGTGATTTTTTTTTACTCGTTCTTTACCATCCCACTCCACCTTCTTGGTGGTAGGAAGAACGAGTATTGTTCTCAGTGCTGTGCAGGCGCGGTTTTATGGGGGGGGGGGGGGCGAAGGGGCGATCGTCCCCCCCGTCGGCCCAGATCGCCCCCTGGGGTAGGTAGGCAATTTGTCCTACAAAACCCCTGAAAGTAGGCAACCCACAGCAAATCGCCCCCTCCGTCAGCCAGACTTAAAACCGCGCCTGGTGCTGTGTAACCCTTTACCTGTTCCTGCTTTCATCTCAGAACACACAACACCTACAGACATGACAATACCCTTATAAAACGAAATCATTCCGAAACTCGTCCGGGACTGTTCCAAAAGCAGTCCGATCGTCTCGGACACTTCCAAATATGTTCCAGGACAGTCCGTCAGCAATCCGAGTCCGATCCCGGACTGTCCGAAAGTAGCCCTCGGCACCCAGGACTGTCCGTAAAAAGTCCCACGCTACCGGACAGTCCCTAATAAGTCCGGTAGTCCGGTCCGGACCGTCCGAAGACAGTCCGGCTATCAACCCGGGTCGTCACAGGACGGTCTCGAGCTGTTTAAGCACAAAAGACTTGTACTTTTTTTGTGAAAATTGGCAAACTATATCCATACAATGATTTTAATAAATTATGAAAATTTGTTTAATCCACCTATTACGCATATTCAACTTTCTGCTGAGCACTGAAAGCGCCAGGAAATTTATAGGACAAAATTTTATTTTATTTTGTGCTGGCAATTTGCCTCTTTAAATTTGAGTAAACTAAACAGGCATATTTTATTTTTCAAAAAGGTCGTTCATCATGACCTGAACAGGACATTTCGTGCGATGCAAAAGCATTTGCTGAAAACCGCATGGCGATGCGCTGATTCGTTCGTTGTGTACAGCGCTCGTCTCGGAAGAGATTCTGAGCCCAGCTAAAGAGGCTCTCCTGTGTGGTGTCTTCTCAGCCGTCAGCGTAGCTCAGTTGGTAAGAGCGTCGGTCAAGGGCAAGGGTCCCGGTGACCGACAGGTGAGGGAACGAATCCCGCTCGTCCAGTTTTTTTTTTAAGCCGGTTGGACCATTCGGACTAGTCCGAAATACGTCCGGGCACGGGCATCGGACAGTCCGATATACGTCCGGTCGCGGCCTTCGGACAGTCCGAAAACTTTCTGATTTGACACATTTTCGGTAGTATTCTCGGCAAGGTCCGGGATGTCGTCTCGGACTGTCCGAAAATCGGACTGATTTCGGTACAGAATATTTTTATAAGGGTAGTAGCAATGTAGAGCGGGGACGCTGGTCTCAATTAAAGCAATGAACTTTTTTTCAGGTTTAATAGTATAATTTTCAGCAGTCTTAACAAATTTTGTAAATTTTCATTCTAAGTCCCTGACCAGGGCTCACTGTTAAAAAAATGTCATTACATTTTAATAACATTTATATGAAGCTATTTTCATTACAATTTCATTACAACGTGGTCTTATGCCACCCCTGGCCGGGTGGAGTTTCCTCACTGTTTAATAAACATGTAATGAAAATGTAATAACGTTGTTATGAAAATG
>NW_026267398.1:182555-183188 GCF_000697945.3 Frankliniella occidentalis | reverse complement strand
GTCACAATTTAAACCCAAGACGTCTCCTCTAACCCCACCGTGTCAGCACGGCAGAGCCAATAAGATGGCGGGCTGCTGCGCGCCAATTTCGAGCCTGCTCTGAAAATCGCGATGCGCGTCGGGTAAACGTTATCGCACAGAGCGCAAACTTTGCACAGGGGATCTACTAGGTCCAATCTTTCATTTGAGGTGCCGACCTCGAAACTTTTTTTTTTGTGGAATGGCCTACCCCTCTCCCCCTCCAACTTACGTACGTAAATACGTAAACCATTCAAAATATCAATTTCGTTCCTTTTCACCGGACACCGGTGAAACTTTTTAAGTTGAGTTCCGCAACTCTAAAACTAAAAATTTCACACTCTGTTTTACCATCTGACATTATGATCACGTGTGAGAAAATCAGAAAGTCTCGAAGTGGGCGCAATAGGAGCCATTTGCGTGCTCGCGCTCTTTTCCACTCAGTGTAGCCACCACCGAAACAATAACATCTGAAGCTCCCTCCGGGGAAAAAGAGGCCAAATATTTCAAATTAGTCCGTAGCGAACGAAAAGGGAAGACTTGGTCTCCCTTAAATTATAGATGTTTAGGCAAACTCGCATTCCGTCATCGGTACAGCCGTTTTCGAGAAAAAGA
>NW_026267398.1:179755-182505 GCF_000697945.3 Frankliniella occidentalis | reverse complement strand
TAGGTGTTTAATTGTATAGAAAACAAAGTTAATGAACGTAAATATATTTCAAAAAAGTTTGTTACACATCACTCTTCACAATTCCATGGCAATAATTGTGATCTAGTATGATAAGTCTATTCAACCTCTAAAGAGTTTACTGGAGTGCACAAATACTACTGATCTTCATTAAAATCTATGCAAAGGGCAGCATTTCTGAATGATGAGACTGAGATGGTCTCACGACTTGTTGAACTTTTATGGCTGATGTTCACTTATTTCACTTTACGAAGTCAGTTGAATTATGAAGTTTTCCATTTTTTTTAATTGGAAAATGTCTCTTGTTTTTTCCTCAGGTCTGAGTTATGTGGGTTTGTCCCATTTGTCAGCTCAATGCTGAGACCGAACAACAGTTGCACACCCATATTCTTCAAGTGCACAAAACGAAAGAAGTGTTAGAGTCAGTTCAGTATCGCTGTACCGGTTGTAATAAAACATGGTACAAGTATGAGTCACTTCGCAAACGTCAGCAGACATGTGTGGGAGGTGTTTGTCGTTTACAACAGGGAAACATACAAGGTAGAGGTAGATGCTCCTTTCTTGTTTTGGTTCTGAAAAAATTCTGATTCAATATTATTCCTTATGATTTTGCAACAGGTCCATCTTCATCCCATCACGAGCATATATAGACAATGTTGATCCCTCTGATGACTGTGCTGATATGAGCACAGGTGGAGATTTTATCGAAGTAGACAGACAGGATGAACATGAACACGAAAATGAATTTCTAGCAGAGGAACAAGAACCACTGGATAATTATGAAGGTACGTTATTACTATTTTATTTATTAACTGTGTCTGCTTGTCTCATTGTCCTCTACACAGTCTAGTAGTTATATTTATCTTTTTCTTCTGATAGCATCTTAACTGTACTGTTTTAATATTTTAAATAATTTTACAGAAGCGGTCTTATCTGTGGAAGATGCACTTCAGGTAGAGATTGCAGAGTTTTTGGTGCACCTTAAAGAAGAATGTAATGCAACTCAGAAAATAAATGATAAAGTTACCACGGGAGTGAGAAAAATTCAAAAGAAACTGTTGGACGTTATTGGGAGTAAGTTATGAGAAGTGTTGGGTCATTCTTTGTGGGTTCAACGAATCCCAAAACGGCTAAATTTTAAATTTTTTAAATTGTCAAAATTTTCATTTAGTATGACCAACTACACTCAAAAAACACTGGGAAAAGTTTGGGAAATTTCCCGTTTAGTTTTCTCAATATTGGGTATTTTAGTGTGTTTTAGCCATTTAAATGCTTTGTAAAATATACAAAAAATAAAGATATTGACCAGTACAAAATTGCTTTTAAACCAGTTTTAGATGCTGATTAACATGAGATAAAGGACATTTTGGTCAAAAAATTTTAAGGTCCTCAAAATTAAATGTAAAGTAGAAAAAAGTGTCTATCTCAAATACGTGGTAGCTGAAAATCAACGTAACCTGGTCTGAATAGTACCTTTAGGTTGTCCGACTAAAACCCAACAGAGATTTTGTTCGGCCCGACACAACTTCATTTCATCGGTCAAATGTAAAGGATAATCATGTTAAAAACAATCGTATGGCTAATGTGGGATGGAATGACCCTGTTTAGTGATGTGCTTGCTCATTTTACATTCAAAGAGATTGTTCACCTGCATGCTCAGGCATATTTGAGCATTCACTGCCTACACACAAGCACCTCGGTCTATCCAAAGTGAAATTACGCAGAGTACATTGGTTTGTACCAGCAGTAAATGTCATTCACCACACAGTCCATATCTAATACAAGTAATCTGATGAGATAATATTTTACCTCTACTTACAGGTCCTGGGGATAACCTCTAGTAGCCACCATGTTATTATGCAGCAGGTAGCCGACCATCGTCGAACTCAAAATGCTATAATTTTCAAAACAGATCATTGTCTCATGGTGACAGCGACTGGCATTAAGACATTCCATCCCAAAACTTTGTTAAATTTCTATATCAACCGGTCTTGTGAACTTTAGGGGTGCGCCATGTTTATTTACATTATGAGAGAAAGAGAAGAAGACGGAGACGGACGGAGACGCGAGGCTGGCGGGTGGCGCGCTCCCTCGGTAACGACGCGAAGCTCGTCAACCCCTCGCCCCTGCCCGATGGCGGGGTAGGCCAGCCCGCCAACCAGGCGTGTCGTACGGGGAGGCCTACACAGACAGGCGCTTAGCCAAGACACAGCGCTGCCGCCGCCACCTCCGTCCGTGTCCACCCCCCCCCCCCTTCGCTTTTCCTCCACCAGCCATGCGCGGTGCTCCCGGTGATCGTCGTCGCCGACCTCAGCCTCCGCGCCCTCTCACTCGACGGCCAGGTTTTAGCCCGTGCGAGGGCCACGACCAGGACGACCCTGCCCTGCCGGTGCTGCGGATGGGGTTGACGGCCTTGGTGCCCGAGCTGGTGCTGCGCGCGCCCGGCTCCCGCTGGCGGTCCGAGGCGAGACGCGGTGTGGACGTTAAAGGTCTTGTAGTCGACGGCGACGTCACCCCCTCCCCTCCCTTTTCCTCCACCAGCCATGCGCGGTGCTCCCGGTGATCGTCGTCGCCGACCTCGGCCTCCGCGCCCTCTCACTCGACGGCCAGGCTCTAGCCCGTGCGAGGGCCACGGCTAGGACGACCCTGCCCTGCCCCTGCCGGTGCTGCGGATGGGGTTGACGGCCTTGGTGCCCGAGCTGGTGCTGCGCGCGCCCGGCTCCCGCTGGCTG
>NW_026267398.1:175866-179680 GCF_000697945.3 Frankliniella occidentalis | reverse complement strand
TAAAACCCAGTTGAGTCTTCTCTGGTCCTCTCGTGTACCAACCCATTATGAATTTCTCATTTTATTTATAGCCTCCAGTCAGTTTCTTGAAGCCAGAAGTGGGGTTAATATTTCATATCCAGTCGTTGTTGTGCGTTGTTACGAGTTGTTACCATTGTATTTGCCGATAAAGGCCGATCAACTTGAAAGGTTTGTTCTTAGTTCGAACATTTTGCTTTGCTTTGAGCTGTCACTAATCAAGGAGTAATACCCTATTTTCTATTTCAGATTTGGAGAAGTAACCAGATATTTTGTGTACTTTTGTCGTCGTCGCGCAAGGAAGGTACCCGGCCCTAGCAGGAGGTTAATATTTACTCGACTTTGCAACTTTTTTCTTGAGAGTTGTAAAACATATAACAAATGTTGTTTTTTGTGCAGGTTATGTTCAATTGGAGGAGAAGCTTGTGAAGGCGACCTTGTCCCTTTCCTAAATTTTGATGCAGAGGAGAGACTGCTG
The DNA here is from genome assembly GCF_000697945.3 of Frankliniella occidentalis. Classification (NCBI taxonomy): domain Eukaryota; kingdom Metazoa; phylum Arthropoda; class Insecta; order Thysanoptera; family Thripidae; genus Frankliniella; species Frankliniella occidentalis. The sequence goes on along the minus strand of NW_026267398.1, from coordinate 179,184 downwards.
CTCAAAGTTCGAAGTGGGAACAGACACATTGAAGTTGTTTGTCCAAACCACATAAGATAACTCCTTACCTTTTACGAATCCCATCAAAGGAAATGTTGTGACCCATTCTCGAGACATAAGAAATTAGCTTTTGGAAAAGCAGTTGCTGGAGATCGTGCAATTTCTTTGGCTATGTTCCAAAAGAGCAAGAAAGTCACTAAATTCTCCCCGTACTTAGTTCCTGGTAAGATCTTATTTAGTCTTTGTCTTTGAGATTATATATTTAGTGATTTAAATTTAAGTTGGTGAATTTTTACCCTTAGGTAACAAGTTGTGCAAAAGATGTTTTACGGATGTAAACACTGCACTGGAAGAAGAATGTGGTTCTTCCCCGTCCACCACTCCCAGCTCTTCACAAGACTTTGCCGCTGAAATTACTGAGCAAGCTGGTGGTGTTGAGAATGTGATAATCGGAAATCCTGTGCAACCTTCTACTCCTGCACCAGTTTTGGAACCAGAAATAATGCCAACAAAGGAAGTCAGTTCTTCACAAGGTTCCTCCCAAGACACTATACTACTGGCTCGCAAACTACCTCTGCTCCTGCTGATAGTGAGAGAAAAGACCCGACATATAATCCTCCTGATCTGCAAGATGAAGTGATAAATAATATAAATAGCACTGTATTTCGGCCATTAAATGTCTCACCAGTTTTAAAAAGAAGATTGCAACATGAGCCTGGCTATGGACAAAGAAAACTAAGAAGATTAGAGACCGAATGTGAATCATTATTTCGAGAGGCTGGTGCACATCCTTTCTCTTTTGCGAACCTGGATAAAAAATTCTATCAAGACATAATGGAGGGTTTAAAAGAGAAATTTGTTATATGTGAAACCTATGAAGAAAAAGTCAAATTATTATCAATTCCATTGCTAACATTACCTAATGCAAGGGTACTTGAAGAATTTGGTCCTATTGGTGCAACAGACTACATGATCAGAAAGACAGTATCTCTAATGTTAGAGCAGGGAACCATACTTCCTGTGGTCAAGCCAAGGACTGGCCGCCCTCTGTCAATAGACACTCGTCTGGCAGTTTTGGCCTTTTAAGAAACAGATGATCTGGCAAGTAGGATGATGCCAGGTAGTAAAGATTATGTAAGCGTAATTGAAAATGGGAAAAGGGTTCACAAACAGAAAAGACTCGTGCTCTGTGAACTAAAAGAGTTACATAGACTTTTCAAAGAAGAAACACAGATCCAAATAAGTTTTTCCAAATTTGCTTCACTCAGACCAAAGCATTGTGTTCTTGCTGGTGCTGCTGGTACCCAAAGTGTGTGTGTGTGCAAGTACCACCAAAACTTTAAGCTCTTGTGTGACTCATCTGGATTTGTTGGTTTTGATGGCTCTGGTGCTGAAACGTACAAAGATGTGCTTGCTTCTGTTTTGTGTGATCCTCCTCAAGATGATTGTTTTCTGCTTAAGTGTTCTAAGTGTCCTGGACTAAATCCTCTCATTAAAAAACTTAGTGATATGTTTGAGGAAAATATGATTGAAAACGTAACCTACCAGCAGTGGACAACAGTTGATCGCTGCTCTTTGGAAACCATCACTCAGAGTTCAGATGTTTTCATTGATACTTTTTCAAATCAATTGAAGGTATTGTTACCTCATCACTTCATCGCTAAAACCCAGTCCAAGTATTTGAAACAGTTAAAGGAAACCTTAAAAGAAGGCGAAGTAGTTGTTATTCTGGATTTTGCACAAAACTATTTGTGTTTAATCCAAGATGCAATCCAATCGTATTACTGGAAGAATGATCAAGTCACCCTGCATCCTTTTGTGGCTTACTATATAGAAGATGGAGAGCTCAAGAAATTGCCACTCACCTTTGTGTCTGACTATATGAAGCATGATGTACAAGCTGTGTATGCTGCACAATGTAAATTGATACCCTTTCTCAAGGCTAGAGTTCCAAATTTTAAAATAGTAAAATACTTTTCTGATGGGGCTGCCTCCCAGTATAAAAATAAGTTTAATATTTATAATCTGTCCTACCATGAAACAGATTTTGGGATTCAAGCTGAGTGGCACTTCTTTGCAACCTCACATGGAAAGGGAGTTTGTGACGGAGTTGCTGGCTCACTTAAGAGAAATGCAAAATCTGCCAGCATCAGGAAAGTTCTCATTAGGAATCCCAGAGAATTTTACAAGTGGGCCAAATATCGTCAAGATTTGCATGATGGCACAAAGGTTGCTTTTGTTTCCGTTCAAGATGTTGAGGAATCAAGAATAGTGCTAGAGAAAAGACTGGAGAAGGCCCTGAGTATAACTAACATCCGTAGCTCCCACACCTTTATACCAACCAGCCAGTCAGAGATTGTAGTCAAGAGACATTCATTTGATGAGACAGGTCGATTTTCAGCAGTCGAACTTCAAAGGAAGAAAGCTAAATGGACGGATGTACAAGAAACAGCCTTTGTGACAATTGTAGTTGGTGCAACGTGGAAACTTGGTCAAGTTTTTACAGCGGATCCTACTTCTAACAAAATTGTTGTCACATGCCTAAAAAAAGTCAAGAATGAATTTTAACTTCATAAAAAACCTGATTTAATAGAAGTACAACTTGAAGAAATTCTCACAGTTGTTCAACCATGTGAAGAAAATGGAAAGTATTCACTGTCAGTTAATGATGTGAATAGAACAGTATGGCAGCTGCACAGTAAGACTCATTTTGACGAACAGGTGCAGTCTCAGAATGAAGAAAACATCATTGTTATACCACCACTGTTCGTTGAATGGAAGGATATTGACCTTGAAACATTTGTTATTGTGCAAGTTGAAAACGCCTGGGTAGTGGGCAAAATTATTTGGACAGAGCCTGAAACTGAGGAGGTCATTGTGTCCTGCTACAAAAGAGAATCAAACCGAGAATTCTTAGCCACCGAGGAAGATGATGACGCTATGCCATTCCAGCTGCGAGATATCCTCCTCATTGTTCACCCTAGATGCCAAGACGAAATCTGGAAAATTTCAAAGGATGAGTACACCAAAGCAGAGGAGAGAGTCCGAGTTCAAACAGAAGTGCAGGTACTAAATATTCAATTATTTGATCTCACAAGTCATTTTTGTAAAATTGTTTTCTAATAATTTTTTCCTTTCTGTTCCAGGTTTAAACAGCCATACAGCTCAGAAACTTTTGCCTCTCTAAGGAAATTTTACCTGCTGAAATATAATTTTCAACTATGCCTTATTGCTGTTTATCGGATGCTATCCCTTTACCTCATATTAAAGCAAAAAAATATGACAAAAAAAGTCAAAGTACTGATCGTACAGAGGAAA
>NW_026267398.1:174399-175816 GCF_000697945.3 Frankliniella occidentalis | reverse complement strand
TGAAAAGGAGCGTGTAATGAAATTTCAATAGCGTGTAATAAAATTGCGATTAACTTTAATAACATTGTTCTTAAATTTAGAGTGTTATTAAATTTCATGACAAATTTATTAAAATTCATGTTTATTGCGTAATGAAATTTCAAACATTTTTAACAGTGCTTATTTGAGCATGTTGAAAAACGTAGTGTTAAGCAACGAAAATGGATCATGCATGTATATTTGAACTTTGGAGGTGTTAATAAAACTGTTTTATTAATTTGTTTTAAGTCGCTACCGAAGCATTTTAAAGAGTTTACTTAATGGATCCTCCTAAAATAATTGCAAGTCCGGTGACAGTGGAGGCTATGGCGGCGCCGACTGTGCTGCCACTTGTGAACGGATATGGTAACTACTTCACAGTGAGCGCGCGGCGGGCGTTTTAAATGTTCTCTTTACTGCCACGGAAAACTCTTCATCACACTCCACACACTTCTATTACTCTGAGATGAAAGAACGAACTGATTTCGAAGAATTACCGTGGTTTGGTTAAAGAACGAGTTTCCTACTTAGCACAAAATTCATTTTGTGTTCATAGATTCCCTTGTTTTATTTTTTTGCAGAACCCATAAAGTTGGCTGTAAGTCACTTCTCTGGTGACAAGTGAAAGTGGAGTAAGTCCACTTCTTCAAAAATCACTTAACATTTTTGGATACTACTAGCTATTCCGCACAATACCCTTATGAAAAGAAATCATTCCGAAACTAGCCCGGGGCTGTTCCAAAGTAGTTCCGCTGGCCTCGGACAGCTCCGTTTTCGATCCGAGACTGTCCGCCTGCAGCCCAAGTCCGAAGCGGGCCCACCTGAAATGAGCCCGCACTAGCCAGGGCAGTCCGAGATGAGTCCGGAGTCCGATGTCACCGGACAAGCGGCGACTTTCTGACAAGAAATGCCGGTAACGTTCACGGACTGTTTCGGGCTGTTCCACTTCCTAATGCCTTTAATTTCATAACATTTTATAACACAATATATGTTAGTTTTGTTCTTTTAATCAGATATAAAATGTAGTACCAATGTGATAGCTGTAACTATGTTAGTGGGGATGAGTAACGCCTGCGAGGGTATGCATCCCATTGTGCGTGCGTGCAAGGCGGGGCTGTCTAACTACGAGAAGAGAGGGTCCGGCGCGCTGCTCCCGCGCTATGTTCACGCTATGAGAAACTGAGAAGACACCCCGTATATTGTCTAATATAGTTTTAGCTTTTCTTATTGTAATGTTATCTTGTTGGTTTTGATGGTTTAAATACAAGAAAAGCACAACATATTCTCAGATCGCAGATTTTTACTTATTTTATTCATCAGATTTTTATTTTGCTTGGCTCTCCTAGTGGGCTTCTGAAATGAAAGTTACTGGCCACTTTTAAAGGAACATGGCATTTAG
>NW_026267398.1:148863-166989 GCF_000697945.3 Frankliniella occidentalis | reverse complement strand
GTTAATCAGCATCTAAAACTGGTTTAAAAGCAATTTTGTACTGGTCAATATCTTTATTTTTTGTATATTTTACAAAGCATTTAAATGGCTAAAACACACTAAAATACCCAATATTGAGAAAACTAAACGGGAAATTTCCCAAACTTTTCCCAGTGGTTTTTGAGTGTAGTTGGTCATACTAAATGAAAATTTTGACAATTTAAAAAAATTTAAAATTTAGCCGTTTTGGGATTCGTTGAACCCACAAAGAATGACCCTGTTTCATTGCCATGAGTCATATTTTTGGTTGAATCTTTCTTTGCTCGACTGTCGTCTTTATCTTTTCCTTTCTTTTATTTAGAAGTTAATTCGAGACAAAGCAGGCGACAGTGATGTAGTACTATTGGATGATACGATGACAGTGTAAGATGATGTTAAAGAAATCGATATTTTTGAGGGAGTCGATAGCAGTAAGGAGATTCTGGATTATCTTCAACAAAATGCAGGGCTTGTAATGCCAGAGAAAGTTGTGTTGAAACAGGAGCCAGTATTAAGAAATGGGAAAATTATCACAAAAGATGTTGATTTCTTTTATCAAGTTCCATTTCTGCCTCAACTTCAAAAGCTGTTGAACTGCAAAGATGTTTTATTCTGTGTGGAAAATCCAAAAATTTCTGAGCCTTACATATTCAAATCGATGTTGGATGGTACAGTGTACCAAAACCACGAAGTTGTGGAAATGGCAAAAAACAATGGAAGGCCAGTCGTGGCAATTGTTCTGTATCATAATGGTGTTGAACCTAGTGACACAGCTTCTGCAAGAGCTGGAAAAAATAATATGACCTTTTTCACAACCTTGGCCATGAACACACACGTACCATGGCCACAAACCTGGCCATGTAAATCAATTTCTGTGGACACTCTGACCATGAGCACACACGTACCTGGCCACAACCCTGGCCATGTAAATCAATTTCTATGGACACTCTGACCATGAACACACACGTACCATGGCCACAACCCTGGCCATGTAAATCAATTTCCATGGACACTCTGACCATGGTAAATCAATTCCATGGCCAGCTAGCAGCCAGCTGCTCCCATGGGCACGTTCTGACCATGAACCATTGTGCCTTCTTGCCATGGTCATTTCTTGTCGATAGATTTATGAAACGATGTGGCCATGGAAAGTACCGTTGACATTGACATACCTATCGTTTCAGCATGGTCCTAGGTGCATGGCTTGTCATGGACCAGGTTGTATTCATGGACGTGTCCCAATGGTCAAAGGTTGTGACCATGACTCCATGCCCATGGACACAAACCCTCGCCATGATAAACGTAGACCATGAACACAGAGACCATGAGGAAAACATCCCATGTCCATTACTAATACAGTTGGCCATTGATTAGTTCTTCATGGTATTTGTGTCCATTGATAACAGTATCATGTCCAAACGTGTGATCATGGACGTTCTACATAACAATAGTAATAGTAACCATGGACACATTCATGGACTTAGTTGTGACCATGAAAGCCAATTCTCATGGTCATCCCTTGCCATGGAGCACATTAGCCATGGCCATGCAATCCATCCACTATACTCATGGTCAACTGTTGTTTTCATGGTTTACTGGTTCCATAAATCTATGGTCAGAAAAATCCATGGTTAAATTTATGTCCATGGCTCATGGACAGCCCCATGTTTTTTTCACCCAGGGAACCCTGCAGACACTGCAATGCATCGAATGAAGGAGAATATTTACTGCAAACAAATATTGAAAACTTTGAGCCACGCACTCATGAATCACATCTAGTTCATCTGCGTGAAATAGAACATTATGAAACCTTCAATAAGGCGGAAAAAAGAGTATGGTTATGACCCATCAGTAAAATATGGAGTTAATTACAGAAGTGTGTTGCTGGATGTGAATTATCTGAATATATCCATTGCACTGCCCGAAGACCAGATGCATTCTTTGAATGAGGGCTGCCGAGAGATGACATGCCGTCTTTTATTGAGGCATATTATCCAGAATAAGAAATCACTAACTCTCTTTGAGGTAAGATTATTTGTTGCTCTTAATGTTGTTTAATTTTTAGTGTAGCCTATCATTAGAATCTATTAACTTTGCAGGTCAACCAACAAATTGCTGAATGCTCAAAGTACTTTGCTCGTGATAGACTAGGAGAAATTCAAATGAATCACCTGCCTCAAGACAAACTCCTTCGGGAAAGTGCAGCTCAATTCAGGGTGTTGTCTTTGGTTCTGCCCTTTGCCCTACAGAAGAAACAAGAAAATGGAAGTTGGCCTTTTGCTGGAGATAGGGAGTACCTAGACTGCTTTTTGCTTCTCTCTCAAATCATGAATTTCTGTCTTGCCTACGAGTTTTTAGCTGAAGATAGTACCCGGCTTGCCAAAAAAGTTCAAGATTTCCATGAAAAGTTATTGAGAATTCTACCTGAGTTAAACATGGCCAAGGTTCATTTCCTTCATCATTTGCCAGAACTCATTATCTTGTATGGTGGAATCCGTCATGTGCATTGTTTCAGTTTTGAGGGTTTCCATTCACGTTTCAAAAGACTACTGAAACTTCTTCACAATTTTATAGATCCTATGAAGTCAATATCTACCCGCCATCAAGCAAGACAGTGCCGCCTAATGATGGAAGATAACTTTCTGTACGAGGGACATACATTTACAGTAAGGAAAGATATATCAGGTACTATTGACCGAAATACTGAAGGATTGAAGTTATTGTTCCCAAGTGCAACAAAAATCTGCGAACTTTCAATGCTGAAAATCCATGGTACCTCCTATAAGGTGGGGAGTATCATCATACTCACTGAATCTAGAATATTCCCAGAATTAGGTAGAGTCAAAATGATTTATTCTGTTAATTACAAAGACTTTGCATTCCTTTGTCACAAAATGAAAACTGTGTGTTTTGCTGTGGATGTGAATGCCTTTCAAGTAGAAAGCAGCCAAAGAGTAACAACTGTTGATGTCCTCAAAATAGTTTACCCACACAAGGTTATCAGCTTAAGGTGGCAGAACAGGTGGTATGTGCTCCCACCTGGCCACAGGCAGCTACTGTCTTAGGTAAATAACAAAAAAAATCCTACTCTTCTGGTTTTCATATTTGAAAGTAATTATTTTGTTGTTTTTATTCCAGGCATTCCAGGAAACGCTATCACTCAACACCAGGTGCAAGATTTGGAAAGATCAGTAGATCCAAAATTTTTGTTAAGCGGGCCGTGAGAATTATAGGTAAGCCTCTATAGTTTATATTCTATTAATGAAGAAGTTGTATCTATTTCATTAATTTTTATTTCAGGTTTAAGTCTCATGGTTACTTAACTTTCAATGTTACCAAATTTTGAACTTTCTAACATGCAAAAACCTTTTGAGCTCTTTAAGAAGTCTGCAAGTATATTAAATGTTGAGAGGTGAATATTTTTAAGGATCTAATGTAATCTAATTGCAAGAAACATTTATTGTGAACGATAATATTGATGTATTTATTTTTCAGACATAAGTTTTCTGCATTAGTGCAGGTCAAGAAGGCCAACAACCAGTTGTTTTAACCCTTCCTGAAATGTCCTTTACTCATGGTTTATTAACTTTTAAGATTACAAAATTTTGAACTTTCAAACATGCAAAGATAATGTGAGCTCAGCTCAAAGAAGTGTACAAAGAATATTCAGAGGTGAATATTTTTAATAGCTACCTATGCACCTAAATTTCAAGTAACTTTAAATGTGAGTTATAATATTTATTTATTTATTTTTCAGACATCAGTTTTCTGCATTCTTCCAGATCAAGAAGGCCAACGCCTCTTTTGTTTGAACCCTTCTTGAAATGTGCTGGACTCTGGACTGAATGCCTGCTGACCTGGAAGGCCGTCCGCCAGTCAGTCCTTCTGCCTGCCTGCCTGCCTGCCTGCCTGCCTGCTATCCTGCCTGCTATCCTGCCTGCTATCCTGCCTGCCCGCCTGCCAGCCTGCCTGTGTGCCACCTTCAGGACGCCTGTGGCGGAATGGTGTATGCTGTCCTGCATTGCACACACGTCGTGCTCGGTGGCCTATCTTCCACTTCGCAGGCGGCGAACGCCTGTGATTGCGCGGTAGGCTGTCCCGCATTGCACGCATGCGCTCGGTTGCCTAGCTAGGTCTTTGCAGGCGCTGGTGAGGGCTCATCTTGTTGTACTACTAGCCATGGAAGGGTAAGAAAGGCAGGAAATACTGCCCGCTCATCACAGCCTGCCAGTGATGAAAAGGAACTACAGGGTCACACTCAAATGAGCCTCTGTTTGAAAAAAAAAAAAAAAAGGGGGATTAGACAAATTTTTAATTGGTAACTCATTTTCTTGTATAAAATTATCCTTTATCATGAGCTAGTGAAAAATTTGGTATCCAAGTGTTGGCTATAAAAAAATGAAGCAAAGAAGGGGGTAGTGGATCGAATATGGTTTGTTGTATGTTATTCGGGTGACCCATTTGGTCCTTTAACTTTTATACGCTCTGTAGCTATATCAGTAAGTAAAAGTTAAATAAAATGTCTGTTTTGATCTTAAAACTATCTTTCTTTATTGTGGGATCATCCTGTTCATTTGCCAGGCTTGGTCAGCTAAATATTAGTTTTATACAATTTTATGCATTAAAAGGTTCATTCCCTTTTTTTGCGATGAAAATGTATTACTCGTGCTTGCAATATGCTTCACAAGTAATATTTCCAATATGTGCGATGAAAAAGTATTGCAAACTGTATCGCTTAATTTTGAGATAAGGAATCATCGCTCTCAAAGTTGCGATGAATCCTGGGATTCGCAGCTTCAAAAAGTATCGCTCTGATTTGAGTGAAAAGTATCGCATTCAAAATTACAGTGTGTACATTGGAAAAGATCCAGGGGGGGGGGGTGTAATGTAGATAGGTGGGCGCAAGCGCTCCTATTGGGGGAACCACTTCCCTCGCCACTTAATGGCAGGTCAGCGCGGGGAGGGATTAGCGAGCTCCGGGCTGTCCCGGACTCCAGCCGGTCCTATGCTACCTGTACCACCTGCAAGGGATTTCAAACTGGCCGGCGGAGTGGCGGGAAGGAACCGTTTTCCCCCACCACGCTCGCTTGCGCCCAACTATCTGTATATCACCTTAAGGGGGGGGGGGGGGTGCCTCTTCGCCCCCCTATGAAACCGCGCCTGATCAATGCGCCAAAAATGCGCATTCTACGCGCACGTCTGCTACCTGGGGCTGTAACTCGCCAAATAAACAACAGTGTACGGTACTGTAGATTTTGCCGGACACCTGTCCTTCTACCCTGAGTGAGAGGAGAGGAGACCTCTTGACGGTTGACGAGGACCGTGGTCAATCCCAGTGGGGACAGCTGGTCGGTAATTAAACTGTTTATTTGTAGAATTGAAGTACACTGCATTTGCGGCTGTGACTTATGGAATACAAATGCTCCCCAACCAAGACGATTAGTGCGACTACGAGCCCCCCTACAAAGGTCTGGAAAGGCAACGCAAGTTGAAGCATGGACAGAGGCGCGTGCGGCCGAGGCGCGCGCCTGTTCCGAGGCGCTGTCAGCTGCGGCTGGTGAGTGAGGGCGCCCACGGCAAGCCAGCGGCCAAGGACCCTGACGATGGCCTGTCCCGCAGGTGACCCTCTGGAGAAGTAGAGGGAAGTCCTGACTGTCTCCATGAGCCTGAAGTAGTGGAACCTGGGAGTCAGAAAAGTTGCTTGTACGACCACTATCACTGTGAGAAATATCGTCGTTTGGGAACTGTGCCATACGCATTTGTGGGGAATTTTCTATGCGTCGTACGGGACGGGAGAATTACTGGAAAAGGTGTTTTTGCACTTGGGAAGATGTGTATAGGCAAATTACGAAGTGTATAGGTAAACATCCAGAAATGTATGGGAAAATTCCAATATGTGCCTAGAAGACTTTTCTTTCACGAGTTCAAATTTGAATACTTTTTTCACATTTTGTTGGAAAACGGTGTTATGCACATTGTACAAAACTAGGATACCTCAAAGTATTGCTCAAATAAGTAATGGCCATCACAAATACGTGCAATAAATTTAGAGCGACTGAATAAACCTATTTCGGATCAGCCCCTAATTCGGATGAATAGACCTACAAACGCTCCCTCGCTAAAATGTGTGGATTTTAATTTTTTTGACGGTAAGGTTTGTCGTTTTCTACCAAAATATACCATCGATTCGCCCAATTGCGGTCCAAGCGGCCCGCGCGCTCGAGCTGAACATTAACATTCATCGTTTAGAAGGTGGAAAAATGTTGTGGTTTGCTAAAATTGACTTTACTTCGTATGTACGCACAATTTCGCGTCAACCCAATAGGTACCAATGTATAGTTGAAGGCCCAGAGAACACGTTTCAAACGTGGATTCAATCTAACATCATGTCAGGTTAAAGAGCGGGTAGAGGTCAAAAGAATGAAATTCTTAGGTCGAGTTTTGCGAGCAGCTTCGATTTAATGATGGTCGAAAGTGTTTTGGTGCTCACTATTACTTTGGTTTGTCACAGGATATTTCAAAGGGTTGTTTAGTAGCCATACTTGGTCAACCTGGACAGTCCAGGACCATATTTGCCAGTTTCACTGCATTTTATGTCGAAATACCCTTAACATAATTGTATATCTTTTGCAATAGGCATTTCAGCACGTCAAGAATAAGACGTCTTTTTCTCTTATCCTACTAAAAAACTACTGCCGAGTGTGCTGCTCGTCCGTTTCTTAATTATTAGTTTCATTTGATCCGAGTTAGGTGCACATGTTTATTTCGGATCATGCAATAATTCTAACACTGTAAATCAGAGTGTGATACTGACTGCACGTTTTATGTGATACAGAAATATTGCACGATATTGTTATGATCATCACAGAAAAAGTACAATATTAAATTCATTGCTTATATTTGTGATGAGCATCACTTATTTGAGCAACACTTCGATGTATCATAGTTTTGTGCAATATGCGTCACACCGTTTTGAGATAAATCCGGAATCATCACATTATTTTGCAATGAGTATCACACAATTTTGTTATAAAAATTCATCACACCCCCAGGAGTAATAAATCATGAGAATCACGCAGGAAATTTTATCGCACGAAAATGTATGAAAAGTATCACAGTTCGAATCACAGTGAAGACCCCGTGGACTGTGGACCAAAATTTTGATTGCTTCTAGAGCCGACTACTGTCAGGCTACAAGATGGCAAACCCACCATCTTGATCCGAAGCTGAACCGAAATAGGGTTATATGTCTCTATTTCGGATCAAATTCACGTCCATACTCAAACTGCCATAACTCCAAAACAAGTGGAGTTACGGACACCAAAAAATTTGCTTTTTGTTAAGGAAGATCTAAACTTTCGGTCCCTTCCTACGCGATTTTTCTAACCTGTGTGCTTTGGTATAGGACCGGAATACAAAAGTTCTGATCATCACAACATCGTGCAATATTTTTCGCTCACGAAAAAGTACAATCAGCATCACACTCTAATTTACAGTGATCAAAACCTCTAGGAGGAGGCCCCTAATACCGTGCGCCCACCCCGACGCCTCGCAATTTCCGCTGCCACCTGGCTGACTCTTCTAAGAACCCAGCGAGGGGTAGCGCTCTGGGATCAGAGGTATCAACGGCGCTCCGATAAACACGTGTAGCTGTAGGATTCACCACTATAGCTTTACTTCCTACCTTTCTGGATACAGCGTAGTGATGACTTTGGCGTCAGAGAGGAACACTACCAGTGCTGCATCTCGGCGGGCCGCGGCTTCCGGAACAAAATGTATTGTCTCTGACTCGCGGACGAACTTAACGCGATGCAGTAGTCTGGGAGGCACAACATCAGCTATGGCATAATGTAGGTCGAATTTTGATGCAATCGTGAGGTTGCTAGCTAGCAGCCTTGACATGGAGTTTATCTCTTTCGGTGGGGACGAGCGAGTAGTGGTAAACGACACGTCAAGTTTAGCCTGAAATTTTTTAAAAAAAGTTATGAAAGAAACAGAACTCATACGGCCAAAACATGTTCTTGTCGCTGAATCCCGAACCCTTTTAAGAAACAGGCGCGGTATAAGGGGGAGGGGGGCGATCGCCCGCTCCAAAACCCCTGTAGGCAACCCACATTGCATCGCCCCCCCTGTCGCCCCCCCATCGTCTCTAGTGAGCCGCCTCAAAGGTAGGCAATTTGTGCTACAAAACCCCTGTATGTAGGCAACCCACAGTGCATCGCCCCCCCTGTCGCCCCCTCCTTTTTACACCGCCAAAGGAATTTTTATTTTTTAATACCCATGTCATTATTAGACGTACTCATTTCTTCGTTCTATTTTTATGTACACCACTACACTTTCTTACTCAACTGCACGGGCATGTGACGCACACAGCAATACACCATGCGAGCCTATTCTGGGGCTAAAGGGGCAACAACCACATGTAATATTAAATTCTTTGCTAATATTTGTGCTGACCATCACTCATTTGAGCGACACTTCGATGTATCATAGTTATGTGCAATATGCATCAGACCGTTTGAGATAAATCCAGAATCATCACATTATTTTGCAATGAGTATCCCATAATTTTGTGATAAAAATTCATCACACCCCCAGGAGAATAAATCATCGGAATCCCACAGGACATTTTATCACACGAAAATATGTGAAAAGTATCACAATAATTCGAACTACAGTGTAGTTTTTCGGGGCAGCGAAACAGATAGGCTAGTGTTTCGGGGCAGCAAAACTGTTAAATTGTGTACGATAAATAAATACGTAATTGCGGTGATCTGATCATAATGATTGGATAACATTGGATAGGTTTTCCTGAACACCAGGTTTATTGACACAAAAGTAAAGCAGTAACGAGAACGTTCATGGGTGAGTCCTACAGTCAGAATGAAAGGAGTGTTCACAAAAGAAGAGTAACAAGAATAATAAAAACAAAAGATATTTCTTGCATAGATAGAAGGCTCCGGCTCCTTCTGCTGGACTAGAAATAAACAAATAAATATTCAAACAATGTCATGCTGTTAACAAAAAATAAATCACGGCTTTTAAAACAAAAAAACAGTATCGATACTGAATCGGTATGACTCGTGAGTATGCGGTGAGGATATGAGGAAGCTGGAATGAGACAAGTTTTGGCAATATGGTTAGACTAACACAGAGAGAAAAAATTGAAAGGTTCTAATGCATTAACATATTTCTGAATTTGGTAAATTTGTTGACATGAAGGGGCTTGGTGAAGATGTCTGCCAGTTGATCCTCGGTTGGGCAGTAAACAAGTTGGAAAAGCCCTTCTTCAAACTTTTCATCAGTGAAGTAGTATCTCACATAAATGTGTTTTGATTTCTTCTTTAGTTTTCCTGTCTTGATGATACATGTGGCACTTTGTTTGTCTTCTTGAGGAAGTGCAGGAGTTTTACTACCTGTCATTTCCAAAAACAACGTACTGACATACTGGTGAAGCTGCTTTACACATTCAGCAGACGCTATGTATTCGGCTTCTGAAGCGGCAGTGGCGCGAGGTGGCGACTATTGCCTGTTTGTGTGAAGCCTCCCAGTCCTAAAATCCCATGCGCTACATGGAATTCCATGAACACTATTCCATGGCAGAAGGACCGTTTTCCGTGTGTGGCTGCTCACTTTCCATGTGGAGCCTCTTCCCCATTAGGAAGCAGCTTGGCCCTCCATGGAAATTTATGTCACCATGGAGTCGGAACTAACTTTCCATGGGACGTATCATGGAAATAGTGCATATGCTACCATGGTGTGTCTTTCGCCATGGTGTTGGTCTCAACTCTATGGAAAAACAAATTCCCGTGAAAGTTGAGAAAGCTGTAAAATCTGTTTAATTGAATATCGGTCTAAAATTTTGTGGCTAGCACCTCGGTCGAATTTTAGTCTGGCCATTTTGATCTCATACAAATTTGAGCACTTTTTCCTGCTATCTCGTAAACGGCCGTAGCTACGTTGAAACAGACAGCGGATTCGGCTCCGCCTCAGTTCTGACACCCCGAAAACATGCTTCGTAATCATCGATAAGACTGACTTTGACTTAAGCAACAGACTCTGCTCTTTGCTTTACCATGGTAAAGTTGTCCATGGGCTTAGTATTGTTGCATAGAGACCAACACCATGGAGTTTCAATACATGCCCATGGAAAAACACTCATGGAAAAGCGGCAAAAAATACGTGGAAAGTTCTCCTTTGTTCCATGACGTTCCATGACAACCCATGGGTCATGGAAAGCACCATGGGATTTTGAGACTGGGAACTAATTGGTCTACCTGCAAAAAGGAGAGTATAACTCGTAGTACTCAATCTTTTATCTTCCTCTCCAGTTTGGGCATAGTCTCTGGATCACTGAAGGCACGCAGAGTGCTCATTTCTGGATGTAGAAAGGATGAATAGAAAATTCCGAGGATAACTGTGACTTTCAAGACCCTCTTGATTTTGACGATGTCTTCAGCAGTGTCGGAACCAGTTGCTTCTGTTGTGATAACGACGTATGTGAATAACAAAAGGACCTTGAGAGGTTCTGTTCCCTCTCAAAATTTATCCTCTTGCAAACGACGTCACGTTTGAGAATCCTGACTCCTTTCAAAAATATCACTGCCTGCCCTTCATTCGCCACCTTTGCCACAGACATGGGATTCCTTGTTATTGCTGGAACAAAACGAACATTTTCTATGTTGTACTATTAAGATGTTATCCCCTACCAATGGCTAAGGACTGCATGCTTTGCTGTTTCTTGGCAACTCTGATATTTTTAATTCTTTTTACTGGATCTTCCAATAACTCGACATTGTCTGTCATGTCTGCAGTAGCACCACTATCCACACAGAACTGAGCAGTTTTTGTACTTTCTATGTGTGAATAATTTTCCTGGTTGACACAGCATGATTCATGACAATTTCTGTTTGTACATGGTGATTGACTGCTCTGGTTTTGGCTGCAGACAGACTTTTGATATTGAAAAGTGTTACATACATAGAAGGCTCCGGTTCCTTCTGCAGGGCTAGAAATAACCAAATAAATATTCAAACAATGTCAAGCTGTTAAGTTGCATTTTATGGTCTGTTACAATTTATATAATTTAACAGAAACAGATAGGATATTCTTGCACGGACGCGTCGAAGAGTTAGTCTCTCACAGATGATAACGAAGCATACTTTCGGGGTGTCAGAACTGAGGCGGAGCCGAATCCGCTATCTGTTTCCACATAGCTAAGGCCGTTTACGAGATTGCAGGAAAGAGTGCTCAAATTTCAATGAAATTAAAACGGCCTTTCTTAATTTCGACCGAGGTGCTAGACCCAAAATTTTCGACCAATATTCAATTAAACACAGAGTTTACAGCTTTCTTGATTTTCATGGGAATTCGTTTTCCCATGGAGTTAAGACCAACACCATGGCGAAAGTCACACCATGGACACCATGGTTGCATATGCACTGTCCTCATGATACGTTCCATGGCGAGCTAGTTCCGACCTCATGGTGACATATTAATTTCCATGAAGGGCCACGCCGCTTCCTCATTGGCTGAGCGATTAGCGAAGCCCATAACTCCACTGACCAGAAAAGTTTCATTCTGTCCGTTTGTTTGTTTGTTTGTCTGTCCGTCTGTACGCACGATAACTCGAGAAAGAATTGAGATAGCGACCTGGGATTTTCAGGGTCGTTTTGTATCACAAAAAGACAGATCGAGTTCGAAGATGAGCATTCTAGCTCAGAAATTGACTTTTTAAAAAATCAATAACCAGAGGTGAAAAAATATTATTTTTTCAAATATTTTTTTATGGTATCCTAATGGGTAACTAGTGAAAGTAGAACCCTACGGGCGAAAATTTCGTCCGTTTTGCTCTATATTGTACCGTTTCGACGCTATGGGGCATTTCTTGGCGAAAACAACGTGAAAAAGACAAAATGGTCTATTAAATCGTAAAAAAGCCTTCATATCACTGAATTGTAAAGGGAGTAATACTTGGACAACACGTTACGGGTCGAACCACACCCTTTTTTGGGCTTAAGGGTCCCTATATTATCTACTATCACTAAAACGTTGATTTTTACATAAATCTGACAATATACGATTTTTTAATGAAAACAGTTACCGAACAGCAGAAGTTTCATGTCCCTAATTTTAGAGTAAGAAGACCCCCACTAACGGTTCGAGTATGTCAAATTTTGGGCCCGGAAGACCCTGTGCCCCTGTACCCTCTCCTTAACTCGTCTCGGGTGTCAGCGCCGCAGGCCTAGCTATATGTGCGCCAGGCGCGTCGCAGCGTTACAGTGTTTCGTGAGATATCGCGAAGCCTGTTACGCGAGACGTGGTCTGGCGTACATATAGCTAGTGTAACAGAAGCTCCACATGGAAAGTGAGCAGCTACACATGGAATACGGTCCCTCTGCCATGGAATAGTGTAAATGGAATTCCATGTAGCGCATGGGATTTTTGGAATGAGACCGATAGAAATCACTAAAGGTTTGTAGAGAACACCAAGAAAGAATAAAATCCGAGGGGGCCACCACTCGCGGAATCCTGTGTACAGATGATGGTGTTTTCCCTATGTAGTCCTTGTGTAGTACGTGTACTACTGGACCAAATTTTAAAATATTATAACTAAATTTCACCTTTCTGTCCCAATTGAATGGTTTTAGAGCAAGAAATTCAACAAAATGCATGTGTAATCCCTCAAAATTCACGTGTATTCCCTGTAATCACGTAATCCTGTGTACATCTTAAATCGAAGTGGTGGCCCCCTCGATAAAATCTATTCTGCATGACGAAATAAGCATTTGCTGAAAAAAAAAAAAAAAAAAAAAAAAAACACACCGTATGTCGTTCAGTAGCTGAGCTAGTTAAGTCGATGACCTAAAACTAAAACAATTGTTTGTTTGTTTGTGTGTTTGTTTGTTCGCACAAAACTAAGATACCTAAAACCCTTGTAGAACCAAACTCTCCAAGAACCTTCCCAGAATGTAATGTAGGTTCCCTGAACATTCAGCAAATCGCAGAGATTTGTGCTACCAGGAGTATCACCTACATTAAGTGGTGGTCATCACAGATACATGCATCAAATTTAATGTTTTAATTTTCTGGGAACAAGTCACAAGTTCGTGCAATATTTCGGTATCACATAAAACGTTCAGTCAGTGTCACACTCTGATTTATAGTTTTACCACCCTGAAAGGTTCAACAAAGTTTGCTGTCAATGTCAACCATCGGATTGGCGAGGAGTTAAATATTTTTCAACCTCGAAATCAGGTAAAAGTAAAACGTGTTCACTCCACAACACGCATTTTCACTGTAATTCGAAGTGTGATACTTATCACACATTTTCGTGTGATAAAATTTCCTGTGTGATTCCCCTGATTTATTACTCCTAGGGTATGATGAATTTTTATCACAAAATTGTGTGATACTTCTTGCAAAATAATGCGATGATTCTGGGTTTATCTCAGAACGGTGTGACGCATGTTGCACAAAACTATGATACATCGAAGTGTCGCTGAAGTAAGTGATGGTCATCACAAATTTAAGGAATGAATTTAATGTTATACTTTTTCTGCGATGATCATCACAACATCGTGCAATATTTCGGTATCACAAAAAACGTGCAGTCAGTATCACACTCTGATTTGAAATGTTCGGTTGTAAACTAAGTTTTCTGGTTAAGCCCACTATTAGCTGAGGATTGCACACATTACACTTTGCACACAGACAATGCTATAGCCATCCAGACGGTGCCAGGCCTGCAGACGTTATGGAAACTAACGGTACGGTATAGTCTACGTTAAAAGGGTGATTTGGTCTGGTGTTGCGGTGTGCGTCTCTTGATTACTGGTTTATCGCTTCTGAGCACTGTGAAAAATTGTCGTACCGGGTACAGGAAAATTTTCCATGGAAGAAGTCGTACAAGTACAATCTAAAATTGTACAATTTACTCGCCCTATGTATCGACTTGGAATCGAATATCGAGCGACAGCGGGAGGTTGTACATGTACGACTCGTATTGTAAATGGCAAATTACAAAATATATCGTACATGTACAAATATATTTCTCACAGTGAGGGGAAAGCATAACTTTCTGCTTTGTGGCTACCGTTTAAGCCAACGTTAACAACGCCACAAGCACCCGTCTCAATAATTTTACCTGGAACACTATGTTCACGAAGAAGCACGTCAGGATCCATGCTCCTAAAATCACCCGCCGCTTCCCTGGCGTCACACTCTGGCCCAGGGGAGGACCTGCAGCTCGCATCAGCGCCCTGTGGAAAGGTTCAGCGTCCAGGGCTGCCATGGAGGCGGCTACCGGCAGCATGACGAGCAACGATGCAAGACGCGAGGCCCTCGCGGAATCGAGACTGTGAGCCGTAAGCCGGGGTCGACCCGCGGCCTGCAGAAAGTCCTCCCGATGAAGATGGCGACTGAAACTTTCGGCCGCCAGGATCGCCAGGAGCGCTGGTCCCCAAGGGCGCCGCCGGCCGGGCGGAGCGTGTGTGAGCATAAACTAAAATTGCATTCTTGGGTACTTTACTCAATAAAAGTACATCGACCATTACATCAAAATAAAGTTGAAAGTGTGAGGATTACAACGGTATAGTTCCTTATGTGATTGAAGGCATTGTACTCGATCAGAGCCGTTTGGCAAAATGGGCTGTTTTCCGAAATCACAAGAGCTTTTTCAACCCGTATTTTCTCATGCAAGGAGACGAGCTATCAACCTACATAAAGCGAGCCGTTTTTCCGCCTGACTTTAAACTTTACATTTCTTTTTGCCGCACTTTGATTCGACTTCTGGTTTTCGAGAACGAAGCTCATATCTACGCGCATGTCGGGCCGGGCCGCAGCCGTCTGCGGCTGGACGCTATGGCCCGCTACGGGCCGCTATGAGTCGCGCCCGCCCGGGCCGCGAGGCCGGCCCGACATGCACGCATATATGAGCTTCGTTCTCGAAAACCAGAAGTCGTATCAAAGATCAAAGTGCGGCAAAAAGGAATGTAAAGTTTAAAGTCAGGCGGAAAATCGGCTTGCTTTATGTAGGTTGATAGCTCGTCTCCTTGCATGAGAAAATACGGGTTAAAAAAGCTCTTGTGATTTCAGAAAACAGCCCATTTTGCCAAACGGCTCTGATCGAGTACAATGCCTTCAATCACATGAGGAACTATACCGTTGTAATCCTCACACTTTCACCTTTATTTTGATGTAATGGTCGATGTACTTTTATTGAGTTAAGTACCCAAGGATGCAATTTTAGTTTATGCTCACACACGCTCCGCCCGGCCGGCGGCGCCCTAGGGGACCAGTGCTCCTAGTGATCCTGGCGCCCGAAAGATTCAGTCGCAATCCTCATTATTATGTTCGCGTGGAATACGAGCTTTTAGCATATGATACCTTACAACCTTACATTTACACAAAGCACTACTAGCCCTAAGCATACATACACCCAGAAAAATAGTTTTTTGATTCAAGTGCAAGCTGGCACAAGATGAAATTCGCCGAAATTTGCCATTGAAACAAAACAATATTGTATTTGAGCAGCTTTTTAAAAAAAGAAAAACGAGGGGCAACATCGACCCTTCGCAAAAAATCTAAAAACTTTTCTGAGGTTCGTATTATACCCTTACACAACATATCTAAGTTTGAACCCGATCGGACATCCCTACGTGAAACGGCAAGAGGCGCAAGTTTCGCCTAACACCTTTTGCTTGTTTTCGTGTAAAAACGAAATATCTCATTAAATCTCGCCCCTGGCAAGTTCTGGCCAAAAGCAAAGTGGTTTCCGAAGTAAAATGAGCTGGATAATCCGAATCAGCTATCGGTTTTACGACCAGGTGAAGTTTAGGGCTCGATAGGTAAAAGACACCATTTGCAGAGAAATGCCCAAATCTTGAGGTTCCTGTGTTCTTCAACGTACTCTTTTTCTCTCTCACCGTCAAACTGTAGGGAAAGGACCAAAGTAACGTGTGTTGGCCATGGGAACCGTCTTACGCTGCTCCCGGAGTCTCCAGGGGCAAAAAACAGCAAAAATGGTCATTTTGGTGACAATTCAGCTTACATGTTTACGATTCACCTCGACCCTCTCCGCATTTGTTGGCTCTGTCCCCCAAAGTTAGTCCCTAATAAGACCCCATTCCCTGATTTTTCTGGGCGCTGTAGCTCAAAGGGTTCCGGAGATATCAGCATTTGAAGTTTTTGAAGGTTTTATTTTATTTTTTATATTTTATTTTTCAGAGCGCAATGAAACATTAAAAATATTTGAGTTTTGATGATTTTTATGTTTTTTTAGCACGTGGAAGGCCTACAGGAAGCACATTGATGATAAGCCCCGTAACTAGTGCGGAACATACTCATAAACTAACACCAAAACTCCCCAAAACACCAGATTTTGGGGGCAAATTTGCGTTTTTCCCCGTTTTTGTCGGGCTCCTAAGTAAGGGCCGGTGGCCGGTACGACTGTTTTCGTTGGCTGCTGTCGAAAAAGCTCGTCAAGAAATATCTATTGAGCCTGAGAAACAGAAAAAAAAATCGAATGGGAAGTCAGTCGTTGGTGGCCTGTAAAAAGTTAGGAGTCGTTACTGAAAAAAGGCTAATTTAAGGCAAAATTTGAATAAGGAGTTTAAATATCGCAATTCTTCTGCAGGAACGGATTTTTGAGGTAGACTTGTGAAGACTAGTGGCCGATTGCCGTCCTGGACAGTCCTAGCTCCAGAAAATGCAAATTTTCGACATTTTAGCCGAAACACTCAAAATAAAACATTCAAATGCTGATATTTTCGGAACCCTTCGAGCTACAGCACCCAGAAAAATCAGGGAAAGGGGTCTTATTAGGAACTAACTTTGAGGGACAGAGCCAACAAATGCGGAGAGGGTCGAGGTGCATCGTAAAAATGTAAGCTGAATTGTCACCAAAATGACCATTTTTGCTGTTTTTTGCCCCTGGAGACCCCGGGGGCAGCGTAAGACGGTTCCCATGGCCAACACACGTTACTTTGGTCCTTTCCCTACAGTTTGACCGTGAGAGAAAAGAACATGGGAACCCCAAGATTTGGGCATTTTTCTGCAAATGGTGTCTTTTACCTAATATCGAGCCCTAAACTTCACCTGGTCGTAAAACCGATAGCTGATTCGGATTCCCCAGCTTATTTTACTTCGGAAACCACTACGCTTTTGTCCAGAACTTGCAAGGGGCGAGATTTAATGAGATATTTCGTTTTTACACGAAAACAAGCAAAAAGTGTTAGGCGAAACTTGCGCCTCTTGCCGTTTCACGTAGGGATGTCCGATCGGGCGGGATCAAACTTGGATATGTTGTGTAGGGGTATAATAGACTATTCCGCTGGAACAGCTAATCGCGATAGTCTCGAAAAACAAATGCACCGGAAGTCACCTAAAACCGGCTCCAGAGGTCTTATGATGCCAAAATATCAAAATATTGTACAAACGTCATGAATTAATTCCGACGAGAACTAGTTTGTCACTTTATAACAGATTCTAGTGCTCTAGGTAGGCTAAATTTCGTTTTGAAATAGCCGACTTCCGGTGCATTTGTTTTTTGAGAGGCACGAGCGGAATGGTCTATACGAACCTCAGAAAAAAAAAATCAGATTTTTTGCGAAGGTTCGATGTTGCCCCTCGTTTTTCTTAAAAAAAAAAAGCTGCTCTTAATGCAATAAGATTTTTATCGTATACGAAAGAAAATATCAGCCTGTTTTAAGAGTAAATCTGACCTTGTGTCAGCCTGAAACAAGGACAAATGTACTTGAAACAAGAAACGATTTTTCTGGGTTTACATAAGGGGTCAGCAGCTTTTTCTCTCCGAGCCAAGTCGGCCGCGCTCGCCCTTCCCCTTCCTCCCATATTTTTATTTGCCTCGAATTTAACTTCTGAGAATTGTACTCTCGTAGGACGTACTTTCCTTGACGAGTTAGCCGGGGCCAAATAGGGCGGGCCTTAGAAGCCACTGTTAAAAATGTTATTAAAACTCATAACATTTTTGTTATTAATTTAAATAACATGCGTGATTTCATAACTGGTGTTGTAAAAATTAACAATCATGTTATGAAAATTCATACGAGTTGTGAAAATTAAGAAATGTTGTGAATTTTCTCAACA
>NW_026267398.1:146636-148280 GCF_000697945.3 Frankliniella occidentalis | reverse complement strand
TGTTTGATCGATTCGAAACTCTCACAGTCTCATGTTGTTACTTTTCGCAACATATGTTATGAAATTTCATAACATAAATGTTATGACTTTTCATAACATTTTTGTTATTAAATTTAATAACAATGTTAGTGTTAATGCTTCACAAAAATGTTATTAAATTTAAGAGAAAAATTTTTAACAGTGAGGGCATGGGATGACTTGGACCAGGGACAAGAAGGTGATTTGACCTAGATCCACTAAAAAATAGCTATGGTTTTGTTTTCACCATGACAAGAAAGGATTACATCCCGATCTGAGACCGTAGTTTAACGACTAACATTACACACAGATAAACACCAACGTAACTGCAGACCGGTGTCAACCATCATTTCCGACGCAGTCAGTATCACACTCTGGTTTACTGTAGTGCATGGCAAGAAAAACATTCTCAGTGTGGATTGCTGTCATACCGGCACCAAGACCACCACCTCCTCCATTCGAGACGCGTATCCTTCCACGGAGCGATGCAAAGCGAACAGTCCGGGTCCGCCAGCTATGGCGTCCAGGCGACAAGCCTGCACCTGGCGCAGCTTAATGCAGTCCAGCTGGTCCGCATCTTGTACAGTCCTCTCCTCGAAGTGTAACGTCCTGCGCGCAGCACCGATAGCTTCACGGGTTATCGACGATAAATCTGTGGGAAAACCACCTAATGGGGTAACTTTCGCAATCATGTGTACGTGTACAGCAGCCCGGAAACCACGCCGGGAATCATCGGGAATCGTAAAAATCGCAGGACAGTTAATTCCATGTGTGATATACTTTTCACCGAGCTTTTCACACATTATCGTGTGATGAAATGCCCTGTGTGATTTCCATGATGTACCCTGTGTGATTTCCATGATGTATCACTCTTAGGAGAGTGATAACATTGTTAAAGTTTTGTGTAATACTTATTGCAAAATTAGACTAACTGAACCTATTTCGGACCAGCCCTAACTAGATCAATAAGACCTACACTCGCTCCCATGATAAAATGTATCAGTTTTATAATTTTTGGTGAAAAGGTTTGTCGTTTTGTACAAGAAAATACCGTTACGTGATCCTGGTGCGGCCCGAGCGGGTCCCGCGGCCGAGTTGAACATAAACATTTATCCTTTCGGAGGTGCATCTGCACCTCTCATGGGAGGGTGGGAGGGTGTTATGCGGTGATATGCTTTTCTCAAACTGAGGTAACTTGGTATGTACGCATATATTGGCGTGAACCAGGTATCTATCTTTAGTTGAAGTATCACATACACTTTTCAATCGGGGATTTGACCTAGTATTATGTCAGGTTAAAACGCGGGTAGGAGTCAAAACTAAGAACTTCTTACGTCGAGTTACGACACTGTCCAGGGACCCGCGCTGCTGAACTACGCGTCCATACGGAGCTACCTACGGAGCGGGTTTCTACGAAGCCGCCAGGAACTCCCAGTTTTTAGTGTTTAGTGTCGAAGTGTTATAGGCACATAGGATATTTACACTAACGTTAACAGTTTATTGTTCTTTACTGCGCTCTTTTGTTCAAAAGGTCCAATAGGACTCCGTGCCACACGCGGCCACGCGTGGTCCGTGAGGCAAAATGTATCATTTTTACAACCTTGTAAAGGAGGGAAGGAGGGGGGG
>NW_026267398.1:145136-146586 GCF_000697945.3 Frankliniella occidentalis | reverse complement strand
CGCGATGAACGCCAAACCTGCAGTTTTGGTCCAAAGTAAGTCGATGCGCTATTCAGGGGTATACTCTTTAAATAGAACAACCAAAATAAAACATTTTCGGAGAAGGTCTAAGAATCGGTGGTATACGGCAAACGGCTATTTTGATTCTTCTCTCTGGAAATTAAATGAGGCATACGTACCAGCCGTGGTGTAGACCACGGATGGCTCCCCCACGGGAGGAGGTTGCCACGCCTGGCACAGAGGACGGACCTGTGCGCCGCCGCCCGCCCAGCCCTCACGGACCGTGCAGCGGTCCAGCTCGGCCGCGCTCACAGGTCCCGGCGCACTGCTGCACGGTGCGGTCGCCGCAAAGAGGGTGGTGGAGCCGGCGTCGTCGGTGACGGCCAAGTACACGTCGCGCAAGAAGAAAAGGGGTGGGTTGAGCGCGGCGAGTCGAGTGAGAAATGCGGACACCACGTCACCTGCGAAGCAATCTAAGAATCCTGGCTAGTAGTTGGGTTGTACTGACGTCAATAGGGCCCAATCCCAATCGCGTCTGATCCCAGACGTCGCGTCCCACCAGCAATGTCCTCTACGGAGTGTCGTGTTCGAAATGTCTTATCACCTAATAAGGCCCGTTTTCTTTATGTTTTATTCACATAGCGTTGTCTTAGCAGATAGAGCGTTGTAAAAACGATTCTTTGTAGAGAGGACATTTTGAAAACGACACTCCATGGATAGAACGATTGAACCTATTTCGAATCAGCCCCTATTCGAGCCCCCGTTCGACTTCAAATGATCTACGATCTGTTGCCAGGTCACTTGGGTGCGCTAGGTGGGCCGCCGTCTTTACGCAGCAGCTTCGCGGGTTGGCCTACCCAGCGCATAGCACACGGTAAAAATACCGCCTCAGGTTTTAAGAAATTTTCTCAAAAAACAAGGAAAAATCCCATGTTTTTTGAGGAGAGAGGACCTTCCCTCAAATCAACGTAGTTCCTCAAAGTTTTCCCCTTTTCCTTAAAATAAAATGAGACATCGCTTCTACCTTGCAGGTGTTATCATCGTTGCTCTGTGAAACGCTCAGTGTGGGGACAGCTTAAGGGGACCCAGGTTGAACTGACCATCTCAGGTCTCTATAGGTAAAGATTTATTTGGAGGAGAAAATAAAGCACTTAATTAGAAAAACTAAAGAAAAAACAACTTTGTAACTCAAATCGTTTCTGAGTAATGGTGGGTCTAAATATTTTGTGGACATTCTCCTCAAAAACTCTATGCGCTCCAAATTGTGTGCCGTCGAGTTCGGGGGAGTGAAATTTATGAACAAGCCTAAAACACAACTTAAAATGAACGCTTTTTTAAATTTCAAAATCTTTCTGTAGTATAAACATTTCTCTATTTTAATGATCAAAACTTTCCTATTTTTGGACCATTTTTTGAGATGGGCTCACTTGGTCGACGCACAACTGTTCTA
>NW_026267398.1:140216-144871 GCF_000697945.3 Frankliniella occidentalis | reverse complement strand
GGCCACGACAGGGCGGGGCTCCGCGGCGGTCGTGCCGGACAGGCGGTGGACAGCGCGCGGGCGAACAACAGGGGCGCAGGCGGCGTGTGTGGGGGAAAAGGGGGGTGCGGCGCCAGTGGAAGGAAGAAGCGAGTACTTGTACACGCCGCCTGGCGTGGGGTGGGGGAGGGTGCGTAGGGGTGGCGCGAGCGCGGGGTGGGGGAGGGTGCGTAGGGGTGGCAGGCGAGGGTGGAGGATGCAGAAGGGTGGTGGCCGAGCAGGGAGGACGCGCAGGGGGGTGGGTGAGAAGGCGGAACTGGCTTTTTTCATTAATTGCAAAATAACAAAAATGCAAATAAAAATCGCCGGTCAGCGAATTCATAGATAATGAGCGGAGTCAAATTATGTGCAGTTAGTGTTCAGCGTCGGCCGCGAGCACACGACCTCAACATGGACAAGCATCGAAGGTAAGTAGCGCTCACACTCAACATAGTACAGTGAGTGACCGCGTTCTGGATATTTAACCTCACTTTTTTGCAGGCACTTTCACGATTCGAGCCCCGAGTGCGGTCCGACCCGCGGGGAGACCATGCGACACGTGCTGCGACGCATTATGCCCAACCCCAGTTCTGTGTGTCAGTGGACTTTGGAGAAGACGTGGGACCTCAAAGGCGCAACCAACAAACGTTTAACGATTGGATTGGACGCCACCCGAAAATTCCACGTGTATGCTACCATCACAGGAAACAGTGGGCTAGGTGTGCACCTCTCTCTACCCGAGCTCAAGTATTTGCTCAGCGAAGAGTGTCGCAAGAGAGTTATGGGCCATTTTAAGGTTCCGCAGTCCCCTGGAACATGCCACATTGTTGGAAACTGTGCTTTTCACTGTGTAAAAAAAACAGAGGATTCGCCGGCCCTCAAGATATCACGTTCGGACGGACATCAATTCCATACTACTCTCGGCATTATATCGGCCTCCAGGATGTATGAGCTGATGCCCATGTTGTTGCATTTCGTAGCAATATTGGAACGCGAGGCAATTAAGGTCGAAGAATGGCTACTGTGTGCCATAGCAAATGTAAAAGAAGACGCGTCTAAAATGGGAATAGGCACCATACGTTCTGAAACAAACGCACAACAGGCTGTTTATAAATCGGGACTCTCTCTGGTCTCCGAATGCGCCCCATCAAGCAATCGCAAAACTGAATTTCAATTGGATATGTTCTTCCGCCATAATGTACTCATGAGTAGAATGGCGTACGATTTTCTTGAATTATTCATGTATTAGCCAATGTATTAATGGATCTGGAATAAAAGATGAAACGAGATGTATGTACATTTTTTTTTTATTTTACAATCCTTTTTCTGTATTTACACGCACTCACACACGACTTAAATTTACCTTAATATTATCGCTTTTTTTTTCTTACAGAGTTATTATATTTTTTATGTCACACACACACGAGCCGCATAAAGCTCAAATTAAAATGAAAACACGGTTACATCAAAATAAATAAAACTCTATACTATGGCTAACGACAGCAAGGAGTTGGAGCGCAAGAGTGGCAGGCGACCATTCGCAGAATATGGCAGAGACGTTCTATATGGGGACAGTAGGTTTTCTGGACAGCAAGTGAGGAGGGACGACGAGGCCTGGGCGGCAACGGTTGCGATGCAGTACTCGAACCTCGCACAGTTGACACGGAGCGTGGTGCCTTACGAGGTTTCACCGACTTTCCTACAACAAACATATTTATTAGAAGAGAACACACACGCCTAGCTTGAGAACACATAAGCAAGGTAAACTTACCAGTTTTGGAAGCCGCAGAGGCAGCACTCCGAGCACGACGCACGGGCTTTCTTGTCTTAGGCGATTCATTCTGCGGAGCCCCTGCAAAAAGAAATACAAATAAAATTGTTATTGCTGCATATCATACACATTAAATTCACGATTTTCTTGTGCAATAACTTACCAGAAAGTTCATTGACGTCCATATGGGCCCTTGCGAGCTGCTGCTCTTGAATCTGCGCAAGGAAGGCGTCCAGCATGTCTCCATCCAGCGCCTCGGTGTCAAAGTAATCCACGGCGGCAGCCACAGGAACTTGTACGCCGGTTTGATGCTCCATGACGCGTCGATGTGTCCTCGGTCGCTACTCGCACAGTACTGACGAGCGGCAAGCGCGCGCAAGAGAACATCTCCAATTGCGCAGCCGAGGGGAAAAGAGGGAGGGGAACGCCATCTCGCGCATAAACTCACAATATACAATTTGATCGTTTTGTCGAGGACAATTCGTAAATCTGCTCAGCCAGGTTGCCAAATTTATTCCGCGCGCACGTGCAAGACCGTGACTCAGGCAGTACAGTCCGCACGCGGCGCTTTTTCGAGCCTGGAGGCGTGTAGTGTTAAACACCACTCGGCTCGCGTGTCGTCGAAGGAAATTCAAAATTTCTGGCGCTGTCGGCCGTTGACCCAGGCTGCACACAACCTCAGCTGTCGTGTCGCCGCTTAACCATATAGAAACCCAGTGAGAACCGGGTGGAATAGTCGAAGGAGACAAATTAAAAACTAAATGTCGGGGGCGACCCGTTACAGTTAAATCGGGCAGAGCGTCCAGCGGGTACGTTCCTACATGCACCCTCTTTAGAGCGGGGTGTGCTCGAGCCACGCCCAACACATCAAGCGTAGTCAGAGGGGATTTGAAGTCTCTCATGGTTTAGTATACACTGACTTCCCTCGCACTAGTAATCTCCAGCGTAGAATCAAACTGAGCATACATAATAATACAAATGCTCGTGGCGGGTGCGGTACTAAACCGACCTTGGAGCCTTACTGTCCCATACTGATCCATGTTCTGGGAAGGCCCCCGTCCCGAATGATCAATAGTAAGGTCCACAGCACAGGCGAACCGCCCCTTTCTCATCATAGGCATCGTGAAGGCGTGCCCTGCTGCTTCCTCCATTTCGAGCCCCAGCTCAGAATAAAGGGTGTGGAGAACAGTAGAGCAACCCATTTCAAGGTCCATGTTCATGAGGAATCTTCTCTCCTCACCATTACAAAAGAAGGACAGTTCAGTAACGCCCTCGTGATGGAAATCATAGGGATTCTTTTTAAGGTCGCCGTTGAAGTTTTCTGCCTTGCAGAACGTGGTCATCACGGTAGACGGCAGCTTTCCGCTAAACGCCACAGGAACGTCAATATTTTGGGAACCCGCAGGATGAATAAAGACTTTAATTTGAGAACTCTTAAAATGGTACTGAGCGGGCTGCTTAGACAGAGCAAGGTCGATGCCTATCCCCAGCTCGGGATTGATAACATAGTACTCTGTCCATAGCTCGAAATCGTCTACAACAAATTCAATATCTGGTGCTGAGGCATTTGACCACAGGAAAAATTCGGGGCGGTTTGTAGTAAGCCGCACTCGATACGACACATTATCTACAATGTATGCACCATCTTCCATATTGCAAACATCGGCGCGGAGTTTCCCTATGAGTTCCACACGTTTTGACCCTTTGAAAAGGACCTCTCTTTTCTTAAACCCAGGATTTGTATTAACGTTTGAGCTCGACGCATCATTTTCATCGGGAATCACCGGCACGGTGCTCAAAGGACCGTTACGAGCGTCTGCGCCCGCCGTAGAGTACAAATCGAGCACACTTTTGTAGGAGTAGTGTTGCGGTGATTTAGTCACCGATTTCTCACTCAAGAATATTTCAGCCTGGTCAAACAGACTATGCAGAGTACAATCCGCAACGGAATATTTTTCGTCATCAGGGTTCAGATTCGCACCGGTAGATTTTACTCTCATGTGGACGACGGCGCGCACTTTTGTCGCATTGATATTAGGGAGGTGCAGAGGCCTCCCAGGAATAACCCACTCTACGACATCTGGAAATCCACGCCCTGTTGCGAGCGGCTTATGCTTCTCAACGACGCGCCTCTTAATACAGGCCTGCACCGGCTTCTTTTTGAAGATTTCGAGTTGGCCAATCATGCACGGAACAAGACTGCCGTCCATCATGGTGAGGGCGGGGAGAAGAGGTCACGTATGGCGGGGACGAGGTTGCGACGGTACTGCGGAGCGGTCACTGCAGCGGTCCTTCTCCCACGACGTCCGAGCTGCTTCTGAGCCAAACGTTTGCGTCTGACGCGTACTCCCCGCCCTGACAAAGAATCTCCGGCTCGGTGTGCGAGGTTCGACAACCCTTCGCGACCACGACGTTTTGCAATTTCTTTAATCGGTTCGCTAGGATTCGCCATAACATCGCGAACAATATTGGTCCCAGTGCGCACCGCTTCGGCCCCTGCAGTTCCCAGCAGAGGACGGAGGTACGACCAGGCGCCCCGAAACAGGTTCCCTATCCAACCGCGGCCGCCTTGCACAGTAAAGCGCGAGTGGTAGTAGGGCAGAGCCCCGCTTCCCATCTGTGCTTCATAGTAGGCAAAATAAGGATTCTCGCCCGCCATTATGCGGTGCGTTCACCTAGACTTCTAAACGACGACTGACTCACGCTCTCCAAAAATGCAACACCACAATGACCGGCTGGTCGCTGTCTGGGAAAGGAAAGTATTCATTCCATTTGTTTTTAAGCTCAACGCCGATGCTTTCTACGACCTTCTTCTCAACGCTGTAGTAGTAGACGGGGTACATGGTCTGATGCCGAGTGAGCGATT
>NW_026267398.1:129852-134291 GCF_000697945.3 Frankliniella occidentalis | reverse complement strand
GACGCCTGCCGCCACGCATTGCATCAACTTGATTGTAGATGGTGCTTTCTCCACTGCGACTAAATTCTCGTCGAAAATGGTGAAAGATTTGAAGGTGGGCTTCGCCACCAACTTCTTCATTCTCTCGGGAGTGCAGACAATTTCCACTTGACGATCAAACCGAGGATTGCGGAGCAGATACCTGTAAGCAGAACGAAACGTTAATATCAATATTTTGCCGCGAAAACGGTTATTTTGAACACGTAAACACTATCTTACCCGTATGTCGAGTTGGAGAACTGCTTGTACGCCTTTTGCTCGAATTTGAGCTTTGTGCGTTGCCGCTCCGTCATCAGATCCTCAATATATGGCTTCAGCCAGGCCTTCTGCTCGTATTTCACGCCACGGTGAAATTTGGTGACTCGGAGGCCCAGCTTGAGGTACAAGGCGAGGACTGCGCCGTGCACGACGTAGTTCTGTCGTGGTCCCAGATGTGCAATGAGTTTGGGTTCTTTAAGTTGTGCTTTAGGAAGACGCGCAGCGATCCGCTGCTGGTACGGACTCATCCACTCGATGGGGGCCACCACCTTCTCCACGGCACACGGCCACTCGTCGTGCGCATCGTGCAGCTCGGCCGGGTACTCGAGGCTCACCTCGACCGTGTACATTTCATCGTCATCCTCACGAACCTGTGTCCAATCCTTTTTAGCAAGATCTTCGGGCTCCACCCACTGGTAGTTGTTATACGCCAGCTTTTTGCACATTTCATTTGAATACAGAGCATTCACGTCATAAATCTGAATGTGCTTTTCTGGCTTTGTCGGACTGTACGTAGATGTTCCGGGCACATTTGCCTCCGAGTACCGCTGCATGATGCAGGCCAGGCCGCCTCTCTTTTGCCTCTCAAACATCTGGTACATATCCGGATCCGATAGAACTTCAACCTCGGCATGAGTGAATTTCAGTGCTTGGCACCAGGTGAGCGATGAGATGGAGACAAAATGGCAGACTTCTAGACCATATTTAGCGAACGTCATCGCTTTGAACTTGGTAAAGAAGGCCGCCAAGAGCAGGACGTCCGCATACAAATAGTGCCTCATGTAGTCGAGTAGAGATTCACACCCCATCCCGTTCCACACGTGCTGCGCGCGCTCATACTCCTCCGCGCTCGGCAGAGAGTTGCTCAGGGAGGAATAAAAATCTTGTCGTGCAGGAAGCGTCTTTTGGGCTACAAGTTTTGCGTACGACTCGGTGAATTCATAGCAGTATACTCCTTTTCTCCGGAGCAACTCGTAGTGGGTCGGATCTGGGTAAGCCTCCTTGAGTATGGACAGCTCTGCATCAGTGAGGTGTTCTGTGATGGAGTCGAGTTTCTCGGAAAAGAAATTAAAGCTGTCCACCATTTTTATGGATCTTCTATCTTTTCCCAGATGGATGGTGACACTTCTGTATGTGTCCATCGTCTTGGCCAGCACCGATATCCTCTTCGATCGTAGTTTTGGATGACTCATGAACGCCCGGAACACCAAATGCACATCATATTTGGACCCATTGTGTGACACTAAGCTGAGAAAGGATGTGCGTTTTACTGCTGAATTACATGCTCCGTGAGCCATTCCGCGAATATTTTCCTTCTCCTGCAGGTGCTCGTGATCTCTCACACGGTCCTCGTCTTTTGCAAACGGTTTTCTGCACAAATAACATTCTTTTGCGTTTTTACAGTCTTTTTCCTGCTGCGGCGACATGTGCAGCGGGAAGTCTGGGCGCATCGCCCACAGTTCTTCCTCTAGCTGCAGAACTGTGTCGACAAAATGTTTGTCAACGTCTTTGTCAGCAGCATGTGAAATTACCGGCCTCGCCAGTTTTCCTTCCCAGTCAACGACTGCAATGGCATAGGCGACGGGCACGTGTTCTTGCACCCGATTTCTTCCACTCTCGTCACTACCTTCCAATTTTTTCAGTGCACACTCAAAGTCAAAATATGCCGTGAAGGGGACACGCTGAGTTTTGGGGAAGCATTTTGCATCGAATGATGAAACCGTTCCTGGCTTTGCGTACTCTATTCGCTGCGCACCGAATTCCTTGCACGAATTTTCATGTTGGTTAAGTCTTTCTTGAGTTGGAAGAGTATTCAAACAGTAGCAGCAGTAGAACGCACGAGCCCTCTTGCGTGTTTGACTGTACAAAAAGGCATGAATATCCTGAACTAACACATAGTGGTATTGGCCCTCTCGTTCCAGCAAGAGAAGTGTGATGTGGTTTTCCTTCTTTTCACTGGTGCAGTACAGCGGCACAATAATTGATTTCGTCTTCTTTTTTGTCTTCTGTGTATCGGCGTCCCAGCTCACTGCTTCCCCCTCCTCTTCTTCCTCTTCATTCACTTGTTCTTCTTCTCCAGTGCTGTCCTCCGCCTCTTCGCACTCCATGGCGCTATCGTCGATGGGTATATCCCCGTCCGCACTTTCCTCCTTCTCCTCTTCATCTTCTTCGATCACATCTTCATAGAGCACGGTCAAACTAATTGCGGGGTTGAGTTTTTCAAATCTGGGAATATCTTTTACTTTCATTGGTTCGTATTTAATATTTCCCATATTTAGCTCATCCAAATACTTGGTGTAGTTAGCTTGTCGATATTTGTTGTCTGCTGCGGGGTGCAATGCAGCAATAATTGACAGTCGAAAGCAATCGTCGTTGCCATAATTTTGAATATTAACAAGAGTCTGCTTCGAATTCTTCAAATGGGTGGGTGTCGAAATGTATGAGCTTCCGCGGAGCGGGCTATTCGTTGCAATGTTCAAGTCAAACCCGACCACTTCACTGATCACCCACGAACTGCCTTTGAGGTTAGTGTGATCCGCCATCGTCAGAACCTCGGCGAGAGCTTTCTCGACGGTCTCCTGGACGTTGTCGCCGTGCTTGAAAAGCGTGTGTTGGTAGCTGTTCAAATACAGCGTCTGCCTTTCAATCTCCAACTGTGCAGAGCCCGGTTCCGCGGGCACCTCGCGAGAGGCAGCGACTTTGCCGCTGATCTGCCATTTAATGCCTTGTATTGCTTCTTGCAGATGTTTCTTTAATTTTGAAATGATGTTTTTCTTGTTGTTGATAAGGCATGCTTCCAAGTCGTACTGGTTTTGCACCGTCGTCGAGTGCTTGGATACGTTCTTCTTGAGCGCGTACGTGGTGTCCCATTGCAGTTCCTCTTCTTCTTCTTCTGACCCCTCTTCTTGATTGCTGGGGCCGGCTCCTCCGAATTGACTTGCTTGTTTCTGGTGCTCTGCGCACTTCTGGTAGTGCACGTCTCGATCGTGTGCGGATGCAAACGATTCGCGGCAGTAGAGGCACAGATAGGATGAAGGTTTCTTTCCGTTGTCCTTTTTGCAGACTTTTTTGTGCTTTTGGTACTCTTTTAAGTTTCGCATCGTAGTATGACACACATCGCACATTCGCTCCTCACTATGCACGCGATCAAAATGATATCGAAGTCGATCTTCTGTTTTACATTTCTTGTCGCATCTCGGACATGTAACACATTTTCCTGTTTGGTGTATCGATTCAATATGTTGCTGGAGATGATAATGACGACTGAATGTTTGGGAACACTCCTTGCACACGTAGTTTCTAAAATGGCATCTTTTATGGTCTTGCAAAGATTTCTTAGACTTGCAGATCTTGCTGCATTTATCGCAAGAAAATATCGCCCCGCATGTTGCTGCTTCTATGTGCTTTTTTAAACATCCGTTGGACTTGAAGTTCCTGAGGCACTTCTGACACTGTGGGGTGCATGGTTTTGACTGATGTTCTCGAAGGCGGGCGGGTCTTGCGAATTTCGCTCCGCACTTCTCACATTCGAATTTCGGAGGCGGCGACATTTCTGTAGAGAAATAATAATAATAATTCGCATGAGTATGAGATACAAATATAAGAATAAATATAAACACGCGTCGCGCTCGCGAAGAATTTGCTTACCGAGAATAGTTGCACACAGTATGGCTGGTTGCACTATGCAGCGTCACCCTGCTGCTGCTGCGCGCGCACACCCAATCACTGGACCGGAGCACAAACGACGCGCGCGAGAGAGAGACGTCTCGACTCGACCGCTTCCGCACCCAAACTGACGCATGATGCAATCTATAGGCGCTGGCTGCTGCACTTTAACCGGTCAAAGAATTGATCGGGTGGTTAGTTGGAAATCCTGCCGCCTCGATTGTCGCAGCGCGATCATCGACCCCTCTGCACGTGCAGCCCCTCCCCCACCCACTATTTGGCATCGCTGCATCTTCCCTCTCTCTCCCTCCCACGCATCTCGCGCGCATCTTGCAGGTGCACGTGTTCGATTTGGTATGTTGCACTACGCGCACCCCTCCCATAATCCAGCGCTGCCCTGCTGCGCGGCACCCTCCCTCGTCACGAAACGCTGAGTCATCCGCGCCACGCAACCCCTACGCACACTCCCCCACCCC
>NW_026267398.1:128825-129477 GCF_000697945.3 Frankliniella occidentalis | reverse complement strand
TAGTTGCACACAGTATGGCTGGTTGCACTATGCGTCACCCTGCTGCTGCTGCGCGCGCACACCCAATCACTGGACCGGAGCACAAACGACGCGCGAGAGAGAGAGACGTCTCGACTCGACCGCTTCCGCACCCAGACTGACGCATGATGCAATCTATAGGCTGCTGCACTTTAACCGGTCAAAGTATTGATCGGGTGGTTAGTTGGAAATCCTGCCGCTTCGATTGTCGCAGCGTGGTCATCGACCTCTCTGCACGTGCAGCCCCTCCCCCCACCCACTATTTGGCATCGCTGCATCTTCCCTCTCTCTCCCTCCCACGCATCTCGCGCGCATCTTGCAAGTGCACGTGTTCGATTTGGCAGGTTGCACTACGCGCACCCCTCCCATAATCCAGCGCTGCCCTGCTGCGCCGCACCCTCCCTCGCCACGAAACGCTGAGTCATCCGCGCCACGCCACTCCTACGCACCCCTCCACCACCCCACCCCGCGCCACGCCGCGCCACCACCCCAGCCTCATGCAGTCCGCCTCATGCGATCAAAGTATTGATCGGGTGGTTAGTTGCCAATCCCGCCGCGTCCGAAGCGCGATCATCGGCCAGGCTGCACTCGCATGCGTCTCGACAGGTTGAGACCTGTAGCAGCTCTTCCTCGG
>NW_026267398.1:123138-126549 GCF_000697945.3 Frankliniella occidentalis | reverse complement strand
ATATATAACTCTAACAGCAGATGGGCGCCTAACAGGCAGCCAACTCTGAGCAGGGCTGTAAAGTGGGTTGCCTACCTCGCGACGAACTCGCAGGCCGCAGCGAGGGACGCTCCAGTCCGGGGTAGTTGCACGCTACTCGACGTTCTCATGCAGTTTGCACGAGCTCTTCCCTTCCACCTGCAGAAAATCGGGAAATATCTGTTCAGCACGCTGCAAAGACAACAGTTTACTCCGTACGAAAGAAAGTGTGTACTATGGCACGTTCACTCAAGGAGGTGTGTGCCGCGACAAGTACACACTTTCCTGCGTGTACTGAGTACACTGTTGGGTCTGCAGTGGACCACTATAAAATTAAGAGTGAGACTAAATGAGCTACATTCACCTCTTCAAAGTAAGAAGCGTCATGTGGACACCACCCAGCAGTGGCAGAAGACAAAGCAGTCGGTGGTGTAAATCCGGCGGCCGCTGCTTACGAAGACACAGTGTGGACGGAGTGCACTCCATCTTCATATAACCACCAACTATGCCGCTCCACTCCGGGAGCACTGAACATGCTAAGTATTATAGCTCAGCGTTAAAATTATGCTCGCCCATAGCATCGTGGCTCAACGCAGATGTCTTAAAACGAATAAAGACGACGCAAGATACTATGTTCTTGCAGTATACAAGCAGCAGCCTTAAAGTCCATGAGGGAGGGGGGGGGGTGTCAGAAAACCTGTCGAAGACAAGAGGGGACAACATAAATCACTGCTGAGAGATAAATCAAACAGCAGAGGGCGCCTGACAAGCAGCCACCTCCGAACAGTCCTGTAAATGGGTTGCCTACCTCACGACGGACCCGCAGGACGCAGCGAGGACATTCCGGTCCGGTGTAGTTGCACGCTAATCGACGTTCCCACGCAGTTTGCAGGAGCTCTTCCGTTTTACCTGAAGGCAATTTCAAAATATTTGTTCAGTACACTGCAAGGACAGCAGTTAACTCCGTACAAAACAAAATGTGTACTTTGGCACGTTTACACAAGGAGGAGGGTGCCGAGAAAAGTACACACTTTCTTGCGTGTACTGAGTTCACTGGTGGGCCTGTAGTGGCCCAAAATTAAGAGTATGCTCTACATTTACCTTTTCAAAGTAAGAAGCATCGTAGAATACCCGGCAGTCGGCAGCCGAAGAAAATGGTGCAGCCGATGGTGTAAATCCAAGCGCTGGTGCTTACGAAGACAAAGAGTGTGTGCGCACGGTGGAAAAGGTTTCTTGTATTTCAAGATCCGGTCTTGGATCTTGTGGAGGACGCCGATGGCATCCAAGAACAGATTTTGAAATACAAGAAACGATTTTGACCATGCGCGCTTTAACCTGAAAAAACCTACTATTCCACTTCACTCTGGGAGTACTTAAAAGGCTAAGTATGAAACCTACACTCGCTAAGGGGACCGTGGCTCAAAGCAGCTCACTTCAGAAAACAAAAAATATTTCCCTTCTCCCAAACAAGAAACTCTGTTCTTGCAGTATACAATACACAGTAGCCTTAAGACCCTTACAATCAGATCTTAAGGCACATGCGTTGAAAGTGAATGTCCCACGTAGTTACCAACGAAGATACATATTTAATGAAACGGTATGTCCACAAGAGCAGAGCTCCGGCACAAACTACTCGGTAAACATGGCGTTTGTTGAGCAAATCTGTCGGGAGAACGTGAGCTACCTCAGTACTCAGGGCGACACGGCTCACAAATACTATCATGTTGGCAGCTTCGTGACACATTCCTCTTTTCAACTCATTTACAGACCTACATACTGCTTCTCCTCCTGATGGTCAGAGAAGTCTTACGTGTACAAAACTTTGAGAAAGGCATTATCAGACCGCGAACGACATTGCGCACTTCGCTTCTTTTCAACTGATTTACAGCAAGCTTTCGAACTGCTTCTCCTCCTGCTGGCCAGAGAAGTCTTACGTGTACAAAACTTTGAGAAAAGCCTTATCAGACCGCGACCTACATTGCGCACTTCGCTTCTTTTCAACTAATTTACAGCAAACGTCCGAACTGCTTCTCCTCCTGCTGGTCAGAGAAGTCTTACGTGTACAAAAGCTAGGAAAACGCCTGTATAGACCAGACAGCGACCGACGTTACTCACTTCGCCCCCACCCCCTACCCCCACCCACTACGCACCTATCTCGAAGCGGGAGTGCCAGGGTACTTGCACACCAACTTGGATAAATACTTAGAACTCATCACCACACAGTGAACATTGTCCGACAAAGACTACTCGGCGAGCAAGTTGCTCTATATGAAGCAAATCTTTTGGGACGAAGTGCGCTACCGCAATGAACACTGAAGTGAGCATTCCAAGTACCTCCAAGCTGGTATGCTCATGCCATGGCATTCAACTACGAGATTCTAAACCCATTCAGCCTATAATGCACTTCATGGAAAATGTAGCGCATGATTTTAAAACCCGCATTTTAGTTTTATCTCTATGAGAATTGGAAGCCCAACGAAACTTTGTTGGCGGAAGATAAACCGGAATTGATTATCTCAAGCCCGAATTAACGCTAAAACGCCAACAGCGACACCCTGGAACAGAAGAGTCATGTGACAATCAGAACTCAATTAGAAACTATTTAGCGTTTACACGAGCACGTCTTCTTACACCGGAAGTCCATCAGCGTGCTGGCACGCTTTCTGATTAAGCAGAGTGCTTAAAACTCAGTACACAGAGTATGAGCCGACGTTATTGGGGAGACACATTTTTATTGTTTCAGGGAGGGAGGGGGAGAAGTAAATTTCAAAACTGCACCACAAAATACGTAACTAGCCGATTTGAAAACGACGTTTGGCTTAGCCGTCCAAATGACCATTCTGCAGGCGCGGTTTAACAGGAAAAAGGGGAAGAAGTAGGAAGGGCAATCAGCGAATCCCACTCCTCTTCCCCCACTGTTTTTCTTTAAAAAGTCAGAACTTCACGAAGAATTCGTGGTATGAAAAAAATTGTTGCCAGAACTCTTTGTGAAATCACAACTTTTCTTCGTTGTCAAAAATTGACAACTTCAGCAATTATTACGTTGACTTACAAGTATTTCCAAGTAAGAAATCAAAATTACAAAGAAGTGTTGTGATTTCACAGTTGCTTTGAATCGTGAAAGTGTTGGGAAATTACAAAATATTTTTAATAGTGCCGTCGGGCCAAATGGCCCCCCAATCAGCTCATGGGAAGCCATCTGATAGGTGGGTAATTTGAACTAAAACAAGCAGGCCCGCCCTTCCGCCAAACGGTGTTGCCAGCTCCACTGTGCTGCGCCGGCAACTCCGTTCGGCAGGGGCCGGGCCTGCTTGGCCTGCCGGCGGCGATGGTCGGGCCTTCGGCCCGACCATTTTAGTCTCGCGATTTACTGAAGTGCATAATCAAATAAAT
>NW_026267398.1:110346-115163 GCF_000697945.3 Frankliniella occidentalis | reverse complement strand
TCTCAACGCCTAAACACCTCCCACCCAAAACATGGCCATATCAAAACAAACAACAACTTTGGGGGGAACAGGAAATAGATTCATTCCACAGCTAGTACGCGCGCACAATTTAAAACACTTAAACAACACAACACTACTTAAAGTTATATTTGAATGAAACTGTACACACTGTTACACGAAAAAACGTTTCAAGAGTTTTAAAAATAGAGGAAAGCTTAAGTTAACGATCTTCTTATTTTTATTTTTTGTTAAAGAAAGTTCTGTTGCAAGGTTTTGATTTTTTTTTTTTCTTAAGTTACCGTCTTTGTTTGGTGGGAAGAATTGGGAAGCCCTTTGTTCTGGTTCTGGTGGCTCACTTCGAGCGACGAGAAGAGGCCAGTTCTCTCGTATTCTTTTCGTCTGTGAAGTCTGTGTTTTTTTTTTGTGTGTTTTTTTTTTTTTTTGAAAACATGGAGAAGATGCTTTTGAACAGGTACCATTGTTTGTTTTGTTTTTCCACAATTTGAGCTTTACCTTTTCACTACTGTAAACTTCTTTGTCTTCCAGGTTGAATGGAGAGATGAAGAAAATTAATGAAGGACTGCCACAAGGAGTTGTTAGGTAAAGGGTTATCTCTACTTCCATTCAATTTTACCTTATTCCCTTTTGTTATTTAATTTTAACAGCCACTAATTTTAGCTTTTCTCCTCAGCCTTGCCCCTGTGGAAGGGGAAAACGGCCCGAATTTAATGAAGTGGAGAGGTGCAATTGAAGGACCAGTTGGGTCAAGTTATGAGGGAGGACTATTTAACCTTGATATTATAATACCAGATGATTACCCTCTCTCACCTCCAAAAGTAAGTGAATGTGCACTTGTAAAAACAGCTGTCTCCTGATTACATTCTGCATGTTGTAATTTCATTTTTATTTGAAATCAAGGGAAATGTTTCTACTCTCTAACAACCCTTTTCCTGTTAACAGGTGACAATGCTTACAAAAATTTATCATCCCAATATTAGTAGCTCCGGGTACATATGTATCAGCATTCTGAAGAGAAGGTCTGATGATGGACAGTGGGTGTCAGGCACCACCCTACCAATGCTCATGGTTGCTCTACAGAGCCTCTTGTCAGACCCAAATCCAGGTAAGGGGAATAGCAATATTTTGTGGAGAACTAGGGTAGATCAAAATAAACAACGTAGAATGTTCCATGAGCAGCCTGAGAAATACTTTCTAGCTCTATGGGAGGTAGAAAAATACTTTGTGCAAGGAGCTCTCTAAAAGCCTACTGTAAAACTTTAACGTAGGAACAACCCATTGAACCTTAGCATTTAGCATGTTATAACTTATTTTTGAAAGTCTTAAAAATGACCAAATTTTGCCCAATCGAGGTTTCCCTTTGGCAGTTCAACTTTCTGATAATTTTTAAAACATCAGAGAGACCCATCGAATCATTAAGAAAAATTGGGGTTGGAGGAGCTCTTGCTTCTAGGACTTTTCCAGTTTTACATCTGGCACGCAACATCTCTTCGGAGCTATTTGACTAAGAAACCTGGGTGATGGCACATTTTAAAAAGAAATGAGCAGGCAATGGGATACTAGGCCCCTTTATTATTTTCAGTTAAATATAAAGTATTCAGAACAGTATGAATTTAAATCACATTTAACTGTCCTGTGGAATTAGTGAAATTAATTTCTGTTTTTCTAGATGATCCAGTTGTTGCGTCCATTGCCTCTCAGATGAAGAATAAGCCGGATGAGTACAAGCGCTATGCTACTGCATGGACAAAGCGCTATGCTATTAAGCGTACTATGTAAATGCAGAGTTTAAAATGTTTTGATACAGTCAGAATTATTGTTAATGTTGATTCATGTATGCTTCAATGAAAGTGTTTTTTTTTTATTTGTATGGGAAGATCTTTAGAAAAGTAGGGCCTCTTGCCTGAATTTGAATTGATGCAACTGTGAGGAAATACTTTTATAGAGTTTAATTAAATCTTATAAGTGGACTGTATCATATTGCTGTGGAAAGTGTGTCCATATTATGAGAGTTAGTTTTCTGAATTTTGCTTCAATACGATTTAACATAGTAATGTTCGATATTGATTTTCTAAGTACCAACATATTGTAAATGCTACTTTAGTTTTAGTTTGTAAACATTGGTGAACTACCTTGATTTTAACATTGTGTTCAGTTAGTTCGGACTGCAAAAATATGAGTCTGTATAATTTTTAGGATTTGATTGAAAATAGACTGGCTAGAGAAAGGTGAGGTTGAAATAGTTCTTCTCTCACCTGTGGGAGGAGTGAAATTGTTTCTTCTTAGCCTATTTGAGACTGTTTACTTAATATACCTGTTAACTTCTTGCGTTTTAGATTTTTAACTAAATCTACTTTCAAAGGGGCCCCCTTTCAAAGACCAAAACAATAAAAATAAGGAAAATACATTTACTAGTACTTCACTGAAAAAAAGTTGTAGGAATCAGCACCTTCCTTGGGGCGTTAGATTTCTGTGTTTCGCAGAGGCACTTAAAGATCAGCATCCCTGGCAATGTACTAAGTTGCTAAGTTTCCGGTCGAAGCTTCTACCTCGGACTGTACGACACGTCAGTGTGCTGAGCTTCGGCATGACGGCCAGCAGGGTGCTCACGATGCTCACGAAAGTCGTCAAGTCCCTCGGCGTTGTGCACGCGGCCGAGGCATACAGCTCGGACTGCACGGCCGCGCCAGTGTGCAGAGATCCGGCATGGCGGCCAGCAAGGTGCTGTCGATAGCAGGTACCTCACACGATGGGCTCGGTGCTTTGGAGTGGTGCCTTCTTGTCTTGAGGTTGATACGGCTCTCCTTGGCCATGCCTTGGCAATATAGGAGAGCTGGGCGGGGTTGAATGGGGTCGTGACGGCGGACAAGGCTTCTGCAGAGCAGACCATGGTAGCCGACGCAGGCATAGGAATCATCAACAAGGTACTTCCGTCATTAACCGCTACGAACCTGCCATGCCAAGTTTAGCAAGTGCAAGCTCTCACAGCGCCTGGTGGGTAGGCAACATCTTGTCCGGAGTGCGTGCGCGTACTGCGGGTTGGCCTATCCTGACTCTCGCAGGCGCTTAGCTCCCCTCACTTGCAGAATGAATCTGAGAAAAATAGACATGCTTTCTAGTCGATTCCCTACGGGCGGGTTTTCTTTCGCCTGTTTTCAAAGACCGTGGCACCATAAAAGACGAGTTGGGTAGGCAACTTGCCCAGTGTAGTACGCGGTACCGTGTGCCAGGGCTACGACATTCTAGAAACTTAAAGTGTGGTACTGTCAAACAGTAATAAGTGCAATACCATGAGTATCACACTTTACAATGTAGTACCACACATGTATCACACTTGAAGTGTAGACCACACATGTATTACACCTGGCTTCCGGAGAAAATGTTGCTGTGACGTGACACATGCGTGGTACTACCGTTTAAAGTGCGATACAGATGGTATTGCACTTATAACGACTGTTGGGACAGGATCACACTTGACTTTCCGGAGCAAAACCGTGTTGCGGGTATGCTCACCCTAGGGTCATTGCACCTTACGGATGGAGTGAGTAGGCAAACCGGCATGTCGTGGCCCGGACACCCGACACACGGTACAGTGTAACCATGGAAGTGGGTTGCGTGAATCAGATGCCTCTGGTAGATGCGTGGGTGTGGGTGTTGCGCGCGGAAAGGGATTGAAGGCGCCAGAGATTTACGATAAAATAAGCATTTTAAAGGTTTATATTTAATTAAAACGAACGCGCACTAGGGATCTGATAGCCAGGCCGCAATTTGGGCAGTTTGGAAGGAAGTGCGGAAACAATTGAGCACAGTCCGAACATAAGGCGAGGTGGTGGCAATCCATAATAAGATGAGTGGGCACGCCATGCATGCAGTTTGAGCATTCGGGCTGCTGTAGTGCCTGCTGCGGGGGCTGCTGAGGAGGCAGCTGCAGGGGCTGCTGTTGTGGCTGTGCCGGTGGTGCAGCTATAGCAGCTAGAAAATGAGAAAGAAATGTATTTCTGATGAGTATGCTCGTTTTCTGTAAGAATATTGCTGGTCGCCTACAAATTACAGCCAACAAGCCAGGTCGAGTATTAAATTATTAAATATTTTACCTGGACCATTGACCTCAAAATCAAGGTCATCAGCAGGCACATGGTAAATATCTTCCTCGTCGTCGTCGCTGAGGACAATCACTTCACCTGCAAACATGATGTTACTTTGTTACAACCTGTTTCCATTTGCCTCACATGCAAGACTCGGATTGGCTTAACATTTCTTACCTATGGGTTGGATGCCATGCACTCCACGACCCACCCCCCGCTCACGCGGATCTCCAGCACGGCGCGCCCGGCGTGCCGGTCCTGGAGGACGTCCTACTGGGCGACGCACACGCGGGGGCGTGTTGCCCGTGGGCACTCGCCTCGGGCGTCCGCGGCGGCGGCCACGTTGCGGGGCACCTGCAACAGCACGAATAACAGACTACGATTAACACCGAGTTTTCCTCCTAGGCCACCTTGCTATGTGAGCCACAGTGAGATTTCTACACCGTGCGTGATGTGAGCCGTACCGAAGCATAAAAAAAAATTAGTCCAAAGGGCTAAAACGGAGATGGTCCCCTGGAACAAGTCACAGAGGCCCCAGCACAGCCGAGTGGGCGGAGGGGAGGGGGAGAGGGGACAGAGCTGAGCGCAGCGCGATCGCCACAGACACACTCCTGAGCCTCTGCTGCCCTGTTCTAGAGTAGAAGCGCAGGGGGTGGGGGCACGTTTTCTCCCTCTGGTAGAGACAGTCTTGACTCGCAGCACGCTGCGCCCTGC
>NW_026267398.1:102331-110296 GCF_000697945.3 Frankliniella occidentalis | reverse complement strand
TATTTTTTTGTTACCCCCTTTCACCCCCTTAGGGATGGTTGCTAGGATTTGCACCGGGCGTTTCGTTGTCCAGGAGT
Organism: Frankliniella occidentalis; assembly: GCF_000697945.3. NCBI lineage: Eukaryota > Metazoa > Arthropoda > Insecta > Thysanoptera > Thripidae > Frankliniella > Frankliniella occidentalis. The sequence continues at coordinate 110,219 of NW_026267398.1, read as the reverse complement.
GACCCCTAAGATACCCTGAAATTTGCAGACCTCTAGCTCATCTCCTTCCTCTTACACGGACGACGGACAGACAGACAGACGGACGGACGGACGGACGGACGGACACGAGAGCGGTTGCATAAGCCCGCTTTAATGCTTTTTTTAAAAGCAGAAGGGCGGGCTAAAAAACCCTGAAAGTCGGAGGCAATATTGCCTACATTGCATCGCCCTCCGTTAGGCACATTTAAAACCGCACCTGTCAGTGGCAGGAGGCTGTTTAACCCCGCGCGCTCACTTCTGCACTAAATAAACAAAGGTGCTAAGTCCTACCTTTAAAAGGCACTAAGGGTTTAGTGCCTTTACAATGGCACTACGACTTCTGAAGGGCACTAATTTTGAGCACCTTTAGGGCTCCCTAATGCCTTTACAGGGACACTAAACTCAGAATTCGGTTAGTGCCCCAGGAAAGGCACGACTTAGAACCTTTGCTTTATCCAGCGTAGTTATGCCGTACCGCACGCTCGAGTGCGGACGGGCTTGCATATCGCCCCTGTCCAAGGCGCCTTACGCACGGGTCGAGCTAGTAGGCAACCTGCCCTCACCTGTGCGTGTGGTACCAAGAGGAAATAGGCTCCAAAAAAATGTGCAAGTGAAGTCGAAGCTCATGAACATCGGTCGAAGTCAAGCCGGAGTTCAGCCAAAAGTCACTGGAGTTTGCTTTGTAAAATTCGATCTAAGTTCACTGAAATTCACCGAAATCCATCGAAGTTTACGGAGTTCACCGAAGTTCAAAATAAAATGCCCTACTTCCCCAAAGTTCAATAAATAAATGTCAAAGTTCCCCGAGGTTCAAAATAAAGGGTGCCGGACATCTCGCCCCAGCTAGCTCGCCCCAGCTACAACTCGCCCCGATTATATGGCGAATTCCGGATGCAAGTTTTTGCCAACTCGTCCCAATCGGCCAAATTTTCAAAATCTCGCCCCATAATTTCAATTTAATGGCACTATCACTATGCCACCTCACCCATCGGCCGCCCCACACTGCAAAAAGTGGCAAAAAATGGCAAAATAAAACCTGTTTCGGTAATATTTCGTCATATTTTGGGCTATTTTGACCCATTTAGGGCACAATGACTTTTAACGGGTCTCGGCTTGATGGGAATCGATTCTATGGTTCTAGGGACGTACCGTACACACAGGTAGCATTGCTTAAAATGATCCTTGGGTACTTGTCTCACGCTGCCTGACTCGTAGGGTACCATTGGACACCGTGGGAAAGGTACCCCATACTATTGGCTTTGAGTATTTATTTTGAGCTACATGCGTGATCTAGGTGTCGATTTTCTACGCTACGCACTGTGAGAAAAGTACCGCATAATAGTCGTTTTATGAATTTAGAGCTACAGGCGTGATTCAGGAGTCAAATCGGGCTAAATTAGACAAACCGAGCTCCCACTTAAAAGGCCATCCTTCTAAATAAAACACTGCAAACCAATAGACCATTCCACCGACTGTGGAGGGAGAAAGAAAAGAATCAAAAACCACCGGAAACAGTATTGATAAACAGATGAAATCGTTCACTTTTTCTAGTTTTCTTGGCCAAGATTATTACCTTGGACTTGTTGGTGTGCCATAGAGGTGTACACAAGTGATCTACATACTGGTTTTCGGTACTGTTTCCGGTACTTTTTGAGTCTTTTCTTTCTTCTTCCCCATTCGGTGGAATGGTCTATTCAAAAATTCACTTTAATAAAGCATTCCGGTGAAGCTAAAATGCAGAAGAATGCGAGGAAGAACAAAACGGAAATCACTATGCTTTTCCATGGGACTTCCGTTTTCTCGTTCCCTGCATTCTCCTCCAGCTTTACCGGAATGCTTTATTAGGGCGAGTTAGCACTGGGGCGACCTGGGCTCGGGCGAATTGGGCATGGGGCGACTTGGGCATAGGGCGAGCTAGCTGGGGCGATCTGTCCTAGATCCCAAAGTAAATCGTAAAAGATAACTGAAGTTCAAACCAAATTAGTAAATATTTAAGGCTGAAATTGTCGATTTTGAGTGCTTACTACAACCGAGTCCCCAGCTAACTGAAAGCAGATATTTATGGATCGAATTACAAAGATTACGGAGCGAGAATTTTGCTTTCATAGCTCTTGATCAGTTCCAAGTTCGAGAAATTTGGTGTAAAGGTTTAGCGAAGTTCACAAAAGTTCCCGAAGTTCACTAGATTTAACAGAAGTTCACCGAAATTCAAGAAAACGTACACCGAAGTTCAAGCCTATTTCCCTTTGTGCGGTACAGATCAACTCCAGAATAGACGGTTCGGGCAGTGTCTGCTTAAAGAGGAATTAAGGAAATCAGCACCGGAAACAGTTCTAAAATAATCGCTTAAACAAGTGCAAATGAGCCTTGACCGTTACGAGTGAGTTATTACAGGTCATTAACATCGAACTGCATTGTCAAATGATCAAAATCGGCGAACTGGAAGTACTGATTCCGGTCCAGACTTCCTTACTTTTTCTCGAAAAGAGCACAGCCGGAACCATCATTTAAGCAGGGTTAATCAGCCACCACCTGGTACAATCTTAATGACAGAGAGAAATAATTGTAACTAGCACGGACCCTTGTGCTCAGAACTTACTTTAGTTACAATATGTTAACTTGCTAATATTTTATGGGAATTCAGGTCTGAACACACAAGTCTGGTGCTAGTTAAGCTTACAGTTGACAAAGTATTGTTTTTTCTCACCAGCTAGTTCTACGGTATAAAAAGTTGGAATTAATTAACGTTTAATGAACCTACGAAGAACTAAAAAGAATTTCAGCACCACCGGAAGTATGAGAGTTACGACCAATGTGGAGAAGTGACGGTTCCTTCCGGATCCGCTCACACTAAAAGCTTATGAACTTTTTTGTTCATATCTTACTGAGTTCTGTAAACAAGCTCGGCTTACGCACTTTGAACGTATGAAGTATGAAGAAATTTGTTCACACTGGCGTATTTAAAAATGCGTAAGCCGAGCGTTTTTACATAACTTAGTAAAGATATGAACAAAAAAAATCATAAGCTTTTAGTGTGCGCATTTCGAAAAGTAAGGAAACCAGGACAAGAACCAGTACGAGAAGTTCGCCTATTTTTTTCTTAGTGCAGTTCGTCATGAATGACCTCGACAAAGGGTTCATTTGCACTGGTTTTAGCCGATGTTTCACAACTGGTTCCGGTCGTGATTTCCTGAATTCTTCTTTAAATCGGCACAGACCGAACCATCTATTGAGGCAACACGTTTCACAAAAGTCTCCCTAAATTAAAACGTAAAAGCCTGTAGAAGTGTTTTCGATTGGGCGCTTGCCCGACACTTGCCCGCGGAAGCCTTTCCCACCTTCCGGTGCTGTTCTTCTCCCTTCCGCTCAGCGCTCGATTGGAATTCCCTAACAAAAAATGTTCTAACGCACAGAACTAGAAATTTTCCAATGAGAGGTACCAGATTTGTCATCCGGAAAAAATAGAATAGACCTTTGAGCAGAAGCGAAGTGAAGAGCAAGGAGAAGAACAACAGACCGGAAACAGCTACATTATGCGACGCAAACTGACGTACACTTCCATAAAATGAAAACAATATTGAAACTGGTAGGACACACATTTTACTCGGGTGTTTAGTGCACGCTTGCAGCTGTTTCCGGTCTGTTTTCATTCCAGGCGCGGTTTTAAGTCTGGCTGACGGAGGGGACGATTTGCTGTGGGTTGCCTATACTTTCAGGGGTTTTGTAGGACAAATTGTCTACCTACCCCAAGGGGCGATCTGGGCCGAAAGGGGGGGGGGGGCGATCACCCCTTCGCCCCCCCCCCCCCTATAAAACCACGCCTGTTTCATTCGCCTCCTTCATCAGATCACTTCAGGTTAGAGGGTTCATTGCAACTGGTTTAGATCTGCAACGCAATGCGTCTGTCTGGATTTGAGGGCCACAGACCTACGAGAAAGGGCGCTGCTGCTGGCCCCGAGGGTCTGGGCCCGACCAAACGCAAACGGCAGCCCAAGCTACGCCGAGCTACGCCCACTTCCGGTCGAACCGAGGTGCCAGTGCAACGGAGAGAAGCTGGCAACACGGTTTGACCGAAAAGCGGGCATTGCTTGTTTCGCTATATTCGTCAGTAAACGTCGCCCAAAGACCAACGGACTCGGCAAGTTTAGGCTTAGAAACCAAACGACAAGTAATGAAAAATATAATCAAGTTTCATTTTTCAAACCCCTTTTGCCTCCTACTTCTGCCAATCGGGATTGCTATGATATGCAAGGCAAGAGGGCAGGTCACAAAGAATGAGAATAAAATGTGCTCCACATTAAAAGGTATAACCTTTCGGCAGGAAAATTGGCAAACAACTTCCGGTCTCTTGTAAATCTTCTAAATTTCTAACAAACTTCTCTACACTCTAAATCTGACATGACTTTTTTTTTTGTCTCAACCGGATGCAGCAACCGGAATTCAGCAAGGGACAAATTAGCAGCCAGTTAACTGACAATAATTTGTTTGTCTATCCCTGAGATGCAAATTCCACAATTAATTTATTAAAATCTGCATCCGTTTGAGGTGTGCACAAAAACGCTACATTCTATGCACAAAAAAGTCCGATTTAGAGTGTACAAAGGTCTATGTACCCTGCAAACTTCTCAAACTCAGTGCCATTGATTTTCTCTTGGGAGAAATTCACACAATACATTGGAAAAACAAAGGTGGAACTGATAAAAATGCAATGACTTTGAAAAAGCATTCAAAATCAACACCCCTGGAAAGGCACTTCAACTCCTAAAAGGAGATAGATTTCAATACATTTGAACATTTTTGGTGTCCTCACAAAGCCACTAACATTTAATCACCTTAAATGGAATCAGGTCCCACATTTGTTTTTCGAGTGTATCTAAACCACTGGCAAGGCATTTACAAGACCTTTACACCCAAGGAGGAAAAAACACAACAACTGATGAAAAGTCAAAGTAGCTGTGTGCACAGCAAAATATATTTTGCTTCGACCAATGACACAAAATAGCGTAGTGCCTCCTTCAATCAGTATTTGTGCTTCCTGCTTAGGTCGACTAAATATGCCAATCACGAGAAACTATGAATCAGAAGTTCAGTCAAGACTCACCCAACTCAGCCTGCCCGTCCAGACACAAAATGTAGCAGCTTTGCGTCAGAAACTTCTTGCTGGTTAAAATTGAAGGCAAATCAGTCATTCAGTTTCCATCAACACCTGCAATGCAAAACACCACTATAAAAACAAAATTCTTCTACATAATTTACTTAAGCAATTACAAAGTTTACACCAAAAAGCAAAAGGTTGGCTATTCTGTTATGATTCACATCAAAGCAAATGAGGAGGAGGTTTCTATTTTAAAATTAGGATTGACTTCACTTTTACTGCAATAATTAATATTCAGAAACCAATTCGAGCAATATGACAGTCCCATCTCAAGGCAAAAGAAAAATTCCCTTCTTTTTTTCCCCAAAAAAATCTACTAAGGTGACAAAGAAGTAGAGAGACCCCTCACTTAGGAACAAACAAGACAATGTTAAAAAACCAAATATCGAGCTACTATTTTTATCACATATGAAAGGGACATCTTCAATAATAATAGCATAACATAAACAAAACTCACGCTGTTGAGGAAGATGGGCTCAGAAGCTAAAAGCTTACCATAGCAATGTTTCTGCATAATACCAGCAAATACTCCATCAATGTGCAGGCAGTGACACCGAAGCTGAAGAACAATGAATGGAACACCTGTGAAAGAAAACAAATTTCTCGTATTCTGACAATCACAAATACTTCTCAATACAATTCTCATACTCTCATGTGTATAATCAAACAGCTCACCACATCAGTTCTCACAAGTAATATTAATGTGTCTTGAACGTCTTCACACAATTTCTGACGCGCTCCAAATTACTTGCCACAAGCAAAGATCGTATCCTGCTCCAAACTCTGATGTGCCAACTAAGCAAACCAAGATTGAAGAACATCTCAGAGACTGAAATAAAAACAGTCAACAGTTAGGAATATTCTTACTTTTTCACATCAAGTGCTCTCTCTTGTTAATAGCTGACCACTCGCCACCAAAATATTTACAATTCCATGTGAAATCAGGACAACATAATAGAGCTTCTATTTGTTCATGAATATTCACTAAGATTAATGCAGCAATTGCTTAAATCCTTAAAATAAACAGATGGAGACGGAACAATTCAATACACATTCTATTTTCCTTATCCGAACAGAACTGTAAATTTAATGAGGTGCCACGCAACACAGACTTACCCTTGTACAAAATCCTTCCCCGCATCAATAACATCTGGTGACCAAGTGTCAGATTTCAAAACAAATGAGCCAATCACATTAAAATGCAAACCTAAGAAAGAAAAGTGAATTTTAAAAGTCTGTTGGGAAACAACATTTCACAAAACTAAAAATGTAAAAGACACAAAAGCATTACAAATTATCCTTACTGTTGGAGACTTGCAAAGTCTTGCAAAATCTTATCATAATTTGCCTTCCATATCTGACACCAGATACCAGCATATAACAAATAAACAGTGTTCAGCCCACTAGTGATTCTCATAGCCTATAAAGGAGACACTCTAATTAGTTTCAGCAACAGTATAATGCTTGAGGTAGGAATGTGGCAAAAGTACAGCTAAATTTACCTCGTATAGTCCAGTAAGAGAGAGATCAAAGCTTTGTCGATCTAACCCTCAAGAGTATTAAATACTTTCATACGGAACACACATACACTCATCAAAAAGCGTTCTGGAAGGACAAAAATACAAGGTGACGGGTTAATTCAAATAAAAAATATTTCTTTACAAGAATAAACTGCTTTGATTTCACTCACCAATGCAAAATAAAATCCAACAGCTGATAATTAAAGTAACTTGCTCACTCCATCTTCTACTACTAAGGCGCTGCTCGACGGGGACCCTGAATCAAAACAACAACAATATCACCACACTAAACAGAGCAGGAAGTAATTGCGAATGTCATGCCCATGCTATAACAACACTCACCTATATTAATTATTCACCCCTTCTGCTCTTGTGGGCCACAGGTCACTTGACAACTTCAATGCGATCATCACAAGATAATAAAATCGACACCTTGCACTAATCAGAGTCATACCTGCCAGAAACAGAAAAAAGGTTAGAATTTCAAAAAACAATGCAGTCAACTCGATTCACTGCCCATCAGAACTATTTCAAGACGCACACACAAGAAATAAACAATATTTCACTACACTTTATTCCCCATGGAGTCCAGAGGCAGGGGGAGGGCAACTTTCACATACTTGATTTAATAGACAATCCCGAATACAAAACTATCACGAGGCAACCATCATTTAAGAAAGAACACATAGAAAAGTCACGATTGGCGCAAACAATCGCAATCACAAGAGAAATGAGGAACTTTTGACATGTTACAATCTGTCTTTGAGAGGTTAGGTTGACCCCACTAGCAAAGACAAAATAAACGTCTTCTACACCTAACACCACACTGAAAATTACACCCACACCTCGGCCAGAACAAGACTCACCATATTTCACACCTAGCCTCTGCGTTCGGCGAAGAAAATCATTGAATTTCAGCGTGCCTACACGGAGTCGGTTCGAGCGGCTTGCACAAACCTCGTAGGCTCTCGGGTACGCTCGGGCCCCGGGCGGCCCGGGGCCGTTAAGTCTGCCTGACACCCGGCCCTCCTCGACACGTACAATTACCGCGACGAAATTCGTTACCAAGGATTACGATATTTTGACACATTTCATACGTCTCTCAACGCCTAAACACCTCCCACCCAAAACATGGCCATATCAAAACAAACAACAACTTTGGGGGGAACAGGAAATAGATTCATTCCACAGCTAG
>NW_026267398.1:94336-95431 GCF_000697945.3 Frankliniella occidentalis | reverse complement strand
TACCTCATAGACTTTGCCTCCACTCTGTCTAGTGTCGCTGCAAAAACTTTTAAAATAGATGGCGGGGTGTAGTAACTACCTTGTCCAAGAGGAGGCTGGGGCCCAGGCTGTGGCTCAGGCCAGGGCTCGGGTAGGGGCTCCGCTTGTGGTTCAGGCTGGGGCTCAGGTCCACGACCTCGTCCTCGCCCGAAAGGAAGGTCATCTTCAGGATGATCTGAAAAAGGCAACACGATAAGTCGATGCGACGTCGATTTGACTTTAATAGGGTATTTCAATGGAGCGCTGCCCGGAAGTAAGAAGAACAAAACCGGATACAGGTGGGGGCGGGCGCGCGGAGGAGCGGCGAGTGGAGGGGAGCCTCCCCACCCGTCCCCACCACCCCTCTCTGTATCCGTTTTTGTTCTTCTTACTTCCGGGCAGCGCTCCATTGAAATACCCTGTTGCAAACAATACAGAAGCGGTATTCAATTAAGCTCACGCTCACGCGCGCTCCTCGGGCTGTGACGAGGGTGGCGGGGAGGAGAGTTGGTCCCCCTGAACACCTTCATGCAGTGCACATGCAGCGCACCTGCCCCCGCGCCCCTGTCCGCACCGCAGCGCGAGGAGCGCGCGCGCTCCCGCAAGCGTGGCCCGCACGCTTGCATGAGCGTGCGTTGGGCGTGGGCTCAATTGAATATAGCTAGTGACTAAATTCATGTGACGATTCAGTCTCGTATCTCACCCATTTGCAGCCCAACTCTGAAGAGCCGTCCCCGCCCCCGTCCGTCGAAACGATCCGCTGCAGGAAAAAGTGGTGGTGGCCGGTAGTGGGGTAGCTGCAGACGACCTCGACCTACCATATCGCCTGCCCTACCTGTACAACAATTTTTTTTTCCAAAATGAAATAGCACGGGACGTAAAACGCATAAAAGAAATATATACAGATGTACGCTAGTCGAGTATAATATTTTTTGTGAAACTACCTTGCTCTACTGCAGGTCCTGGCGGCCGTGGAGCAAGCCCTGCGGCTGGTGGAGGCCCTGCTAGCCGTGCAGCCCATCCTGCAGCAGGTGGAGGCCCTGCTGGCCGTGCAGCCATGCCTGCGGCTGGTGGAGG
>NW_026267398.1:89907-90276 GCF_000697945.3 Frankliniella occidentalis | reverse complement strand
ATCGGGGCTCATGTCCTTGTAACCACATTTAACTGCAGTACCATTTGTGCAGTTTAAACTATGATATTGTCCGACACTTGAGTTTCCAGAGCCCATCCAGAAATGGAATTCGATCGACGACGAATCGACGTCGACGTCGCTCGAAAAACGTACTTTTGTCACCCAAATCGAGGTATTGAGGTCGAATCGACATCGTATCGACTTCGATACAATTTTCATTTCTGGCTGGGAAGTATACGCTGATTAATTGTAGGTAACTTACATGATCCGTGCCCAGGTCCATCTCCTGGCTGTAAACAGTGCCACCGCTGCTACTGCTGCTGATAGACATCGCATCAGAGTCTGGAAAAAGAAAAAAAAAAGTTAGAA
>NW_026267398.1:84595-88468 GCF_000697945.3 Frankliniella occidentalis | reverse complement strand
TGGAGGCCCTGCTGGCCGTGCAGCCATGCCAGCTGCTGGTGGAGGCCCTGCTGGCCGTGCAGCCCGGCCTGCGGCTGGTGGGGGCCCTGCTAGCCCTGGTGCTGGCGGAGGCGGACCAGGTGGTGGTGATGGCGGGGGAGGTGCGTGCTGCATCTGGGTTGTCGCCTAGGTGGCTGTGGCCAACCTCCTGGTGGCACTGTTAAAAGATTGACACAAGCTTAAAACACGGACGAAAAACACTTAAGTATAGCAGCTAATAAGTTGACTGTTGACTAGTATTCGCTCCGACAAACAATTAGCATTAGCTCAACGCAAAATAGGCGTTTGTAGATTCAGAGATATTGTTGCCAATACCTATGCTAACAACAAAAGTGTTTGCTGAAAAGTGAAAAATGTCATCAGAAATAACCAACTTTTCACTCAAACATTTCAGCTGATTAGGTGTTTTCGTCATAGCAGATTGTTGCTTAGCATTTCCATTATGCCCCTCCCGCAAGTTGAAACAAATCATGTTACCATGTTAACAAACATTTCGCTTCAAAAACCACATGCAGTACGAGTCTTTTTGCAGAAGGAGTTAGAGAGATAGAGATAGTGGTGATTCAGCGTGCCCCGCTTCACTTGCTGTCACCGCAGGCGAGCTTCACCTTGGCCTTCGTCTGCTGACTCGTGTGTCTGTCTGCGTCACTACCAATGGCACCCAAAAGGTGTAGGACAAAGACCAACACACACTGGACCAACGAGTGAGCAACCAAGCCACGGCGTATGTCCAGCGACAGAATAAGGTGGCTGGGTCAGAATAGTTTCGGGGGTCGGGACTCGGGAACCTCGGATCCACTCAAACGCATGAGTTGAGCAGCTCTCGGCTCGGGGGGCACAAGTCCGCGACCACACCCTATGGGTGCGTCCAGAAAGTACTTATCTTTTTCCTAAAAGTCATTTTAACAACAGAAGCCTGGCGCCTGCGAGATTCAGGGTAGGCCAGCCCGCAGAACACGCATGCAATGCAGACAAGCTGTTGCCTATGTATTAGGAGCCATGAAAGCTTGCTTTGCTGAATCTGGCACTTTCGTTACTTCAAATAATGGTGGGCGTACTTTCTGGAAGGTCCTAAGGCGCTGCATGCACGCAACCAGGCTATTGCGTTTTGGGGGTGGGGTCGGGCGAGTTTTCATTAAGCGTTTCGTTACGTTACGACGTCGAGTGAAGGGGGAGAGAGCGATGATAAGTCGTAGGGACAAGAGACTACTGGGCACGCCTACCTGGGGGAAGGCGCGCATCTTCTTCCTCAGCCAACTGGAGGAGAGGATCCCTGATGTTATCCATCAAGTGGCTGAGCCCATTGAGGAACTGGAAGATGGGCAAGCCCTCACTTAAGCGTCTCTCCATGTCCCTCACTCTCTGAGCGAGATCTCTGTAAGATCGTTCGCGCAGTCGACCACTCCTGTTGCCCACATCCGCTGCACTGATCACAGCGGTGGCCTCCGCGTGGCTCGTCTGAAAGATCTCTGTAACAATCCAACAATTATATTGAATACATCGGGATGCGTCGGGCTGACAAGTGATTACCGTCCTGCACACACTGAAAGCTTATGAACATTTTTATTCATAGCTTACTAAGTTCTGTGTACGTGCTCCGCTTACGCATTTTTAATACGCTACTGGCGTATTAAAAATTGCGTTAGCGGAGCACGTACACAGAACTTGGTAAGCTATGAATAAAAATGTTCATAAGCTTTAGTGTGCACGGTACTCACCACAGAGCTCCCAAATGTTAACACGGGCCGCATTTGCCAAGACGTTCAGGTGCTGGTGGTGGCTCTCCACCACGTTGGTTGATGTGTGGTACCTCTGCCAGCACGACAGAAGGCGTGGCCCAACGCGCACCAGCCACTGCGTGTAGAAGTACGCAAAAAAGGCAAACATCTCTGCGTACACCCCGGTCTCCCGGGCCCACGCCTTGACGCAATTAAATCCTTCGCCAATCCTATCGAAGGGAAGGCGCGGCACTGTAGTGAGGAGCCTCACGCACTTCTCCGCCAGGTTGTTAGCTCGCACTGTGGGCAGGAGGCCGAGCCGACCCACGGAGCCCCACGAGCTGCGGGTGTGGTGCACCAAGCACCCACTCACGGTCGCGCCGAACACCCGACGCCACGCATTGGCCTGCCCAAGCTGAAAATCAGTTGTAGCGTTGGTCACCCTCAGCCCCAACTCGTTCAGCTTAGCAAGCACATGGACATATGTGGCTTCCAGTCTGTTTTCCATGAGTGCATAGGCCACAGGGATCACCTGCCGAAAAATTAAAAAGCTTCAAAATCCGCTTCTCACACACTCCTATTGTACTTTGGCATGCACTTGTGAGTGTTCAAATGCCACACAGTCGATGTGACGTTTCAACACCGACAAGAAAATCATTTATCACCGTCTCCGCTGTCCAGCCCCATCAGGCTCCTTACCCAAAGAAAGTGTGGCGTTCCGAAACTCACAAGTGCATGCCAAAGTACAACCCGATGACCTATTTCATATAGACCTAAGATATCGTAACGACGTCTCTCTGGCATCTACAGAACACTCATTTCTCCCTCGGTCGAGGGGGCACCAACTCCGAAATTTCGTGCACTGTGAATACACTCAAATAGTGAATATCACTGAATAATAACTGAATATCGCCAGAATACTGAAGGTATTAATTCCCTCGTGCACCGTGAATACTAGAAGTCACTGCCCCTCACCCTCGGTATGAAGCTTATTCTGACCGAGTCTAAAACATCATACCAGGTGGCTGACTGACACCGCGCACTTTCGTAGTTATGCTGGTGTGCTATAAGGGACCGTGGTGATCGACGGGAGGCAAGCCCACCAACACGTCTGCATGCGGTACAGTATCAGCAAAACAAAGAAGGCTTTCCCCTAGGGGCCTGTGAACCACCCTGTTGAGTACATTACTCACATTGTCCATGTACATAGTGACCACGACGAACAGCTGGCTGAGCCCCGGCGGTGCCAAGGGCACGATGTCAAAAGTCCCATCAGAGAAAAAGAAGAATGTCGTGTTCAGCCACGCCACCACGTTGGAGAACACCCACAGCAGACTCTGGAACCCAACCGTGCCGATCAGGCCGCGGAACAAGAGCTCCTCGCCGGGCCTAGGAGGCTGGCCCGCTTGCCCAGGCGTCTTGGTCCTCGCAAGGTGCTCATGCTGCGGGCTGGTGAGCACCCGCTGCACCTCCTCAAGGGAGTGAGGAAGGTGTGGGCGGGCAGCATGCCGTCGCTCGTACACCGCCCGCCTCATCTGTTCTGCGGTGACTGCAGCTCGGATGTGAGCTGGTGCCCTGGAAATGAAAGTGAGCATTAATAATTCGCAACACGGAAAAAAAAAAGATTTTCAGGCGAGTGTTAACTCTGTTTGATATGATAAATTCGATAGCTGGAATCGAGTATCCGATACCCACAACCAGAAATTTGTACGAATTTATCGAAGGTGGAGTTTATTTCTACTCCGCCGTGCGGGCGGGGCTGTCTTGCCTCCCGTCTCTTACCACTCTTACCCTTGCGAGTAGGTGGTCAACACATCCACACGCCTGCGTGCAGTACAGTACAACTACGAAATTGTCCGGGGTGTATGAGCCCCACGCATGGTATACCAGGTGGCTGACTCACGCCGCACACTTTCGTAGTTATGCTATACGGCATCCAGGCACGCGTGCGGGCTGGTTGCATACTTGTCCGGGGCCATAAGGAGCCGTGTGGGCAGCGGGAGTAGGAAAACCTGTGCAGGTTCTAATTTCATGATGTTTGAGCGAGCCCTGATAGCACCCGGAGCAGTCCGGAGGGAACCCGGATGCGACCTGGATGCGACCCGGACGGGGCGGG
>NW_026267398.1:73510-80150 GCF_000697945.3 Frankliniella occidentalis | reverse complement strand
CTAGCTGTGGAATGAATCTATTTCCTGTTCCCCCCAAAGTTGTTGTTTGTTTTGATATGGCCATGTTTTGGGTGGGAGGTGTTTAGGCGTTGAGAGACGTATGAAATGTGTCAAAATATCGTAATCCTTGGTAACGAATTTCGTCGCGGTAATTGTACGTGTCGAGGAGGGCCGGGTGTCAGGCAGACTTAACGGCCCCGGGCCGCCCGGGGCCCGAGCGTACCCGAGAGCCTACGAGGTATGTGCAAGCCGCTCGAACCGACTCCGTGTAGGCACGCTGAAATTCAATGATTTTCTTCGCCGAACGCAGAGGCTAGGTGTGAAATATGGTGAGTCTTGTTCTGGCCGAGGTGTGGGTGTAATTTTCAGTGTGGTGTTAGGTGTAGAAGACGTTTATTTTGTCTTTGCTAGTGGGGTCAACCTAACCTCTCAAAGACAGATTGTAACATGTCAAAACTTACTCATTTCTCTTGTGATTGCGATTGTTTGCGCCAATCGTGACTTTTCTATGTGTTCTTTCTTAAATGATGGTTGCCTCGTGATAGTTTTGTATTCGGGATTGTCTATTAAATCAAGTATGTGAAAGTTGCCCTCCCCCTGCCTCTGGACTCCATGGGGAAAAAAGTGTAGTGAAATATTGTTTATTTCTTGTGTGTGCGTCTTGAAATAGTTCTGATGGGCAGTGAATCGAGTTGACTGCATTGTTTTTTGAAATTCTAACCTTTTTTCTGTTTCTGGCAGGTATGACTCTGATTAGTGCAAGGTGTCGATTTTATTATCTTGTGATGATCGCATTGAAGTTGTCAAGTGACCTGTGGCCCACAAGAGCAGAAGGGGTGAATAATTAATGAAGGTCAGTGTTGTTATAGCATGGGCATGACATTCGCAAGTACTTCCAGCTCTGTTTAGTGTGGTGATATTGTTGTTGTTTTGATTCAGGGTCCCCGTCGAGCAGCGCCTTAGTAGCAGAAGATGGAGTGAGCAAGTTACTTTAATTATCAGCTGTTGGATTTTATTTTGCATTGGTGAGTGAAATCAAAGCAGTTTATTCTTGTAAAGAAATATTTTTTATTTGAATTAACCCGTCACCTTGTATTTTTGTCCTTCCAGAACGCTTTTTGATGAGTGTATGTGTGTTCCGTATGAAAGTATTTAATACTCTTGAGGGTTAGATCGACAAAGCTTTGATCTCTCTCTTACTGGACTATACGAGGTAAATTTAGCTGTACTTTTGCCACATTCCTACCTCAAGCATTATACTGTTGCTGAAACTAATTAGAGTGTCTCCTTTATAGGCTATGAGAATCACTAGTGGGCTGAACACTGTTTATTTGTTATATGCTGGTATCTGGTGTCAGATATGGAAGGCAAATTATGATAAGATTTTGCAAGACTTTGCAAGTCTCCAACAGTAAGGATAATTTGTAATGCTTTTGTGTCTTTTACATTTTTAGTTTTGTGAAATGTTGTTTCCCAACAGACTTTTAAAATTCACTTTTCTTTCTTAGGTTTGCATTTTAATGTGATTGGCTCATTTGTTTTGAAATCTGACACTTGGTCACCAGATGTTATTGATGCGGGGAAGGATTTTGTACAAGGGTAAGTCTGTGTTGCGTGGCACCTCATTAAATTTACAGTTCTGTTTGGATAAGGAAAATAGAATGTGTATTGAATTGTTCCCTCTCCATCTGTTTATTTTAAGGATTTAAGCAATTGCTGCATTAATCTTAGTGAATATTCATGAACAAATAGAAGCTCTATTATGTTGTCCTGATTTCACATGGAATTGTAAATATTTTGGTGGCAAGTGGTCAGCTATTAACAAGAGAGAGCACTTGATGTGAAAAAGTAAGAATATTCCTAACTGTTGACTGTTTTTATTTCAGTCTCTGAGATGTTCTTCAATCTTGGTTTACTTAGTTGGCACATCAGAGTTTGGAGCAGGATACGATCTTTGCTTGTGGCAAGTAATTTGGAGCGCGTCAGAAATTGTGTGAAGACGTTCAAGACACATTAATATTACTTGTGAGAACTGATGTGGTGAGCTGTTTGATTATACACATGAGAGTATGAGAATTGTATTGAGAAGTATTTGTGATTGTCAGAATACGAGAAATTTGTTTTCTTTCACAGGTGTTCCATTCATTGTTATTCAGCTTCGGTGTCACTGCCTGCACATTGATGGAGTATTTACTGGTACTATGCAGAAACATTGCCATGGTAAGCTTTTAGCTTCTGAGCCCATCTTCCTCAACAGCCTGAGTTTTGTTTATGTTATGCTATTATTTTTGAAGGTGTCCCTTTCATATGTGATAAAAATAGTAGCTCGATATTTGGTTTTTTAACATTGTCTTGTTTGTTCCTAAGTGAGGGGTCTCTCTACTTCTTTGTCACCTTAGTAGATTTTTTGGGGGGAAAAAAGAAGGGAATTTTTCTTTTGCCTTGAGATGAGACTGTCATATTGCTCGAATTGGTTTTTGAATATTAATTATTGCAGTAAAAGTGAAGTCAATCCTAATTTTAAAATAGAAACCTCCTCCTCATTTGCTTTGATGTGAATCATAACAGAATAGCCAACCTTTTGCTTTTTGGTAGAAACTTTGTAATTGCTTAAGTAAATTATGTAGAAGAATTTTGTTTTTATAGTGGTGTTTTGCATTGCAGGTGTTGATGGGAACTGAATGACTGATTTGCCTTCAATTTTAACTACACTGGGAGCAAGAAGTTTCTGACGCAAAGCGGCTACATTTTGTGTTTGGAGGGGCAGGCTGAGTTGGGTGAGTCTTGACTGAATTTCTGATTCATAGTTTCTCGTGATTGGCATATTTAGTCGACCTTTAATTGCATGAAGCAGGGAGCACAAAAATACTGATTCAAGGAGGCACTACGCTATTTTGTGTCATTGGTCGAAGCAAAATATATTTTGCTGTGCACACACCTACCTTGACTTTTTATCAGTTGTTGTGTTTTTTCCTCCTTGGATGCAAAGGTCTTGTAAATGCCTTGTCAGTGGTTTAGATACACTGGAAAAACAAATGTGGGGCCTAATTCTATTTAAGGTGATTAAATGTTATTGGCTTTGTGAGGACACCAAAAATGTTCAAATGTATTGAAATCACCTTTAAGTAGTTGAAGTGCCTTTCCAGGGGTGTTGATTTTGAATGCTTTTTCAAAGTCATTGCATTTTTATCAGTTCCACCTTTGTTTTTCCAATGTATTGTGTGAATTTCTCCCAAGAGAAAACCAATGGCACTGAGTTTGAGAAGTTTGCAGGGTACATAGACCTTTACACTAGAATATTACATTATTAGCAAAGCCCTTAATTGTGATGGTGTAAATCCTATTACAAGTAGTTCGTTTCTGCCTCTGATTGTACACTGTAAATCGGACTTTTCTGTCCATAGAATGTTGCGTTTTTGTGCACATCTCAAAGGGATGCAGAATTTAATAAATTAATTGTGGAATCTGCATCTCAGGGATAGACAAACAAATTATTGTCAGTTAACTAGCTGCTAATTTGTAACTTGCTGAATTCCGGTTGCTGCATCCGGTTGAGACAAAAAAAAAAGTCATGTCAGATTTAGAGTGTAGAGAAGTTTGTTAGAAATTTAGAAGATTTACAAGAGACCGGAAGTTGTCTGCCAATTTTACTGCCGAAGGTTATTCCTTTTAATGTGGAGCACATTTTCTTGTCTCATTCTTTGTGACCTGCCCTCTTGCTTTGCAAATCATAGCAATCCCGATTGGCAGAAGTAGGAGGAAAAAGGGGTTTGAAAAATGAAACTTGATTATAGTTTTCATTACTTGTCGTTTGGTTTCTAAGCCTAAACTTGCCGAG
Source organism: Frankliniella occidentalis (assembly GCF_000697945.3). Taxonomy (NCBI): domain Eukaryota; kingdom Metazoa; phylum Arthropoda; class Insecta; order Thysanoptera; family Thripidae; genus Frankliniella; species Frankliniella occidentalis. Next base: position 76,312 of record NW_026267398.1, on the reverse strand, counting down.
TCCGTTGGTCTTTGGGCGACGTCTACTGACGAATATAGCGAAACAAGCAATGCCCGCTTTTCGGTCAAACCGTGTTGCCAGCTTCTCTCCGTTGCACTGGCACCTCGGTTCGACCGGAAGTGGGCGTAGCTCGGCGTAGCTTGGGCTGCCGTTTGCGTTTGGTCGGGCTCAGACGGGAGGTGGTCGCTAGCGGGCAAGGGCTCCAGGTAGAAGGGTCAGGATTGTCGCTAGCGGGCATCGGAGGGAAAAGAGGGGATTGTGCGGGAGAAAAGGGAAATTGTCGCTAGCGGGCAGCGCGACGGGTTGCCTACCTCTACGGCGTTGGGGCCGTAGCGGAGCCGGGCGACTTGTGGTGCGGGTTCAGCTCACTCACACTCACAGCTCGGATATTGGTTTCAGTTGCAGCAACAAGCTTTGCAAGTGTCGTGCATTACTGGACGGACACGGCAAGCTAAAAGAATTGATTGGGACGCACACGGACACTTGTAAACAATTAACGGAAAGGGAGACCGAGCGGATCATCAGGGCAGGAGTACGAAGTATGTTGTCATACACAAAACTAGTGGGGTACATGACCAAGGCAAAACTAAAGAAGGGGAAAAACCTGTCTAATCTCATGCTCTTCCTAACCGGTAAATGTTTACTACTTTGCTATTTTTACTCATCTTCCTTAATTTGAGTTTTTATTAGATAGAAGTGCATTCTTTTCTTTCTGTCTTATTGACTTGACAGCTGTCTCACGCACCCGACACCGCCCTGGGCCGTGCTTCGCTACGGCCCCAACGCCGTGGAGGTAGGCAACCCATCGCACTGCCCGCTAGCGACAATTTCCCTTTTCTCCCGCACAATCCCCTCTTTTCCCTCCGATGCCCGCTAGCGACAATCCTGACCCTTCTACCTGGAGCCCTTGCCCGCTAGCGACATACGCCCGCTCAGACCCTCGGTGCCAGCAGCCATGTCTTCTCGTAGACGTGGGGCCCTCAAATCCAGCCACATGCATTTTGGTGCACATCTTAACCAGTTGCAATGGACCCTCTCCTCTCACCTGAAGTGAATTGATGAAGAAGGTGAATGAAAACAGACCGGAAACAGCTGCAAGCGTGCACTTAACACTCGAGTAAAATGTGTGTCCTACCAGTTTCGATATTGTTTTCATTTTATGGAAGTGTACGTCAGTTTGCGTCGCATAATGTAGCTGTTTCCGGTCTTTTGTTCTTCTCCTTGTTCTTCACTTTGCTTCTGCTCAAAGGTCTATTCTATTTTATTATTTTTCGGGTGACAAATGTGGTACCTCTCACTGGAAAAATGCTAGTTCTGTCTGTGCGTTCGAACATTTTTTGTACGGGAATTCCAATGGAGCGCTGAGCGGAAGGGAGAAGAGCAGCACCGGAAGGTGGGAAAGGCTTCCGCTCCACTACCCACTCCTCCCCTGGCCTGTGGGTAGCAGGAGTGGGCGATTGGCCGGGTGGATGCAAAGGGATACACTGGAAATGCAAGTGTATGAATGTCGCTCACTTGCAGGTGTGTAAATATCCACCAGCACACTTAGGGTGGTAAACGTGTGAATTTTCAATGAAAAATGCACACCTTTTACCCGTCTAAGTGTACGAATGGATATTCACACACCTACAGGTGAGCGACATTCACACACTTGCATTTCCAGTGTAGCCCGGGAGCATCCCCTTTCCCGATTTTGTTCTTGCCCCAACTCATTTTTAAAAAGATCATCATCACCGGAAGTGCCTTCAGGCTAGTGTTTTCGATCGGGCGGGTTGTCGTATTCCAGCTAGCCCGTTGCTTGATGGCGTTCATACCCGACGCGACCCACCCGACGAAGTGAGTCGGGCGAGTCGGGCAAACATTTTACCCGACAGAGACAGCTTCCAAATCACCGGCCCTCGGCTGTCCTTCCGCCCGGTACGCACGGAAGTGTCTCCACCAAGCTCACGACCGTAGTCAGGATCGACCACCCAGGGCGAGGGGTGAGGTTTCGGGGACCGGGGACACCTAGTGAGGCTCGGCAGCCGATGTAAGTATCGGGCGAGCCTTACCCGACTTCATCGTGGGACGTGAGCGATGGAGACAGTTGCCAGCCACACAGTTGTATCTCCTCTTGTGTCGGGCAAGCGCCCAATCGAAAGCACTTCTACAGGCTTTTACGTTTTTATTTTAGTCATACTTTTGTGAAACGTGTTGCCTCAATAGATGGTTCGGTCTGTGCCGATTTAAAGAAGAATTCAGGAAATCACGACCGGAACCAGTTGTGAAACATCGGCTAAAACCAGTGCAAAAGAACCCTTCCTCGAGGGCATTTATGTCGAACTGCACTGAGAAAAATAAGCGAACTTCTCGTACTGGTTCTTGTCCTGGTTTACTTATTTTTCGAAATGCGCAAACTAAAATCTGATGAATTCTTTTCTTCATAGCTTTACTGAGTTCTGTAAACATGCTCGGCTTACGCATTTTTAAATACGCCAGTATGAACAAATTTCTTCATACTTAATACGTTCAGAGTGCGTAAGCCGAGCTTGTTCACTGAACTCATTAAGCTATGAACAAAAACGTTCATAAGCTTTAAGTGTGCGCGGATCCGGAACCGTTACTTCTCCACATTGGTCGTAACTTTCATACTTCCGGTGGTGGTGAATTTCTTTTTAGTTCTTCGTAGGTTCATTAAACGTTAATTAATTCGAACTTTTTATACCGTGAGAAAAAACAATACTTTGTCAACTGTAAGCTTAACTAGCACCAGACTTGTGTGTTCAGACCTGAATTCACATAAAATATTAGCAAGTTAACATA
>NW_026267398.1:71485-73436 GCF_000697945.3 Frankliniella occidentalis | reverse complement strand
CGATTTTGATCATTTGACAATGCAGTTGGATGTCAATGACCTGTAATAACTCACTGGTAACGGTCAAGGCTCATTTGCACTTGTTTTAACGGTTATTTTAGAACTGTTTCCGGTGCTGATTTCCTTAATTCCTCTTTAAACAGACACCGCCGGAACCGTCTATACTGTAGTTATTCTGCACCGCACAAAGGGAAATAGGCTTGAACTTCGGTGTACGTTTTCTTGAATTTCGGTGTACGTTTTCTTGAATTTCGGTAAACTTCGGGAACTTTGGTGAACTTCGCTAAACCTTTACCAAATTTCTCGAACTTGGAACTGATCAAGAGCTATGAAAGCAAAATTGTCGCTCCGTAATCTTTGTAATTCGATCCATAAGTATCTGCTTTCAGTTAACTGGGGACTCGATTGTAGTAAGCACTCAAAATCGACAATTTCAGCCTTAAATATTTGCTAATTTAGTTTGAACTTCAGTTATCTTTTACAATTTATTTTGAACTTCGGGGAACTTTGACATTTATTTATTGAACTTTGGGGAACTAGGGCATTTTATTTTGAACTTCGAGGAACTTTGACGTTTGATTTTGAACTTCGGTGAACTCCGTGAACTTGGATGGATGTCGGTGAATTTCAGTGAACTTTTTTTACAAAGCAAACTCCAGTGACTTTCGGCTGAACCCCGCCCGGCTTGACGTCGACCGAAGTTCATGAGCTTCGACTTGACGTGTACATTTTTTTTGGAGCCTATTACCCCTTGGTACCGCACGCACAGGTGCGGGCTGGTTGCCTACTAGCACGACCCGTGCGTAAGGCGCCTTGGACAGGGGCGATATGCAAGCCCGTCCGCATTCGAGCGTGCGGTACAGCATAACTACGCTGGATAAAACAAAGGTTTTAAGTCGCGCCTTTCCTGGGGCACTAACCAAATTCTGAGTTTAGTGCCCCTGTAAAGGCATAAAAGAGCCCTAAAGGTGCTCAAAACTAGTGCCTTCAGAAGTCGTAGTGCCTTCGTAAAGGCACTAAACTCTTAGGACTTAGCACCTTTCTTTATTTAGTGTGCAGAAGTGAGCGCGCGAGGTTAAACAGCAACCTGGTAAAAACTGGCAGGTGCGGTTTTAAGTGTGGGTGGCGGAGGGCGATGCACTGTAGGTTATTGCCTCCTACTTTCAGTGGTTTCCCAGGAGCTGATTGGGGGGCGATTTGGCCCGAGGGCACTGTTAAAAACATTTTGTGATTTCCCAACACTTTCACGATACAAAGCAACTGTGAAATCACAACACTTCCTAGTAATTAAAAAGAGTGCATTTTGCTTTCTTACTTGGAAATAGTTGTAAGCCAACGTAATAATTTGCTGAAGTTGTGAATTATTGACAACGAAGAAGAGTTGTGATTTCACAAAGAGTTTTGGCAACTATTTTTTTTTTTACCACGAATTCTTCGTGAAGTTCTGACTTTTTTTCAACAGTGGGGGAAAGGGAGTGGGAATCGCCGTTTGCCCTCCCCACTCGTTCCCCTTTTCCCTGTTAAACCGCGCCTGCAGAATGGTCACTTGGACGGCAAAGCCAAACGTCTTTTTCAAATCGGATAGTTACGTTTTTTGAGGTGCAGTTTTAAAATTTACTTTTCCCCGTCCCTCCCTGAGACAGTAAAAATGTGTCTCCTTTGTCTTTCCCCAATAACGTCGGCTCATACTCTGTGCACCGAGTGTTCGGCACTCTGCTCAATCAGCGAGCACGCTGATGGACTTCCGGTGTAAGGAGACGTGCTCGTGTAAACGGTAATTAGTACCTAATTGAGTTCTGAGTGTCATGACTCTTCTGTTCCAGGGTGTCGCTGTTGGCGTTTTAGCGTTAATTCGGGCTTGGGATAATCAATTCCGGTTTATCTTCCGCCAACAAAGTTACGTTAGGCTTCCAGTTCTCCTAGTGATAAATCTAAAATGCGGGTTTTAAAA
>NW_026267398.1:64161-66484 GCF_000697945.3 Frankliniella occidentalis | reverse complement strand
GAATACTTTAGGCTCGGGCATAGAAACAGCATAATTTATTCATATATAGAGCGCACTAACTAAAGAATCAGTGATGTGTTTCAGCCAGTAATAACTACAAAATGCAGTGTCACTCCAATTAAAATAGGAAAGAGAAAAGGCGCACAAAATTCAGAATGTGGCATTTATTTCACGTAAGTAATTAAGGTAGATGTGAGGATAATACATTAAAAGTAACTTATTATACAGTAGCTTTAGACAATGACAGAAAAAAAACTATCTACATTTTTAGATAAAAGTCCTGACTTACACTCAAAATGAAATCATTAATAGATTAGTCAATGAAGATCAAAATTAAAATTAAACTATCCTCGGCAGGGAAGCGATCTTGATACGATTCTCCACAATACGGACAAACCTTGTTTGTTCTATATTTTTGGCTAGAAGTTCTAACCCATCTATCAAGACAACGGTCATGCACTGGCCGGGCTCAGGCCGGGCGCTCCGCGGGCGAATCCGGGCTTTACCCGTGCAGGGCCCGGGCGCTGCGCGGGCAGATCCGGGCGGGGGCGGGCGGCTGTCGCCCGTGTTAGCCCGGGGGCGGGCGGAGCTGGGCGCCATCTCCGCGCCCCCGCCCGCGTGTTGCCCGCGGGTGCCCGCGCTGGGCGTCCAGGGGACCGCTCCTAGCCGTTCCTGAGGCCTCCAGACCAGGGTACGAGTGAAAGCCCCTTGTGCGTCCCGTGATAAAATGGTCCTGTGCACAAGACGTGCGAACCACGTGCTCAACGCGTGCGAACCGCGTGCACAACATGTCGCCCGGATCTGCCCGGATTTTTTTTACAGGGGAACAGAATACATTTCATGATGACTAAGTACCTTGTGCCTGATCTCCTGTCAGGAGAATCATGAATGCTAGGCCGCTGGAGCATCGCCTCCGCCATCTCGAGCTGGTGGAGGCTGTGCTGAAGCAGAGGCTGACAGCCATCCAACTTCTGGAGCCTAGCTTGATGCTGCGACAGGTGCAGTGGGCATGACGGGTGCCCTGGTCAATGACGATGACACAAATGACGATGAAGGGCCAGCGGCAATGTCATTAGCTGCCACCTCACTCTCGCTGATGTCGGCTGGCTGAAAACGCCGTAGACGTTGCAGCCTCACGTGTTCAGCTGCCGAATTACTTGCGGAATCCATATCCTAACACAATAATGAAGACACGGAGAGAAAGTTTGAATCTGAACTCTTACGACAAAAAGCACACAGAGTTTTCCTTCAGGAAAGATAACCTTTCAGGTCAGAAACGACTTTAACTCTAGATACAACTGCTCAAACGTGAATAAACACTCACCATGTATGGGTTGAGTCAAAAATACCTGCAGAGGAATGACTTCCCAGCCGAAAATTCCGGTTACGGTTACGGCCAGAATTTACGATTACGGCCGTAATTTGCTACGGTTACGGTCAAAATTTACGATTACGGCCGTAATTTGCTCCGGTTACTGTTAAAATTTACGATTACGATCGTAACCGGAGTTCGATTACGGTTTACACTTACGGTTACGAGTAAGCTTACGAATACGACCGTAACCGTAGCCCGGTTACGGTCAGCAGTTACGGTTACGAGTAATGTTAAACGATTACGACCGTAACCGGAAAATGTCAAACTTTGAAACGTCTCAGCGCTTAAACTAAGCTTTGCATGGAGAAACGGTTAAGGGTAACGTCAGAGAAACACAAGTCAAACCTATGTGTGGAGTTTGGAAAGAGTCGATTTTTCAACCCCTGGCTATCTTGAGAACTGTAAGAGATACCGCAACGAAAACACCACCATTGTGCTCGGCGTCAGAGGTTTACATGGGCGACATGTGCTTTGATCTCATGGGGGCTTTGAGTTACTGCCAATACGTCATCACCGTAACCGGAACGTTCTCACCGTAACCGGGCTGACTAACCGTAATCGTATCCGAAACAGTAAACGTAATCGTAACCGGAACTTTAATCGTAACCGTAACCGGAAATGGGTCCAATTTACGAGTGTAACCGTAACCGTAGCCGTAACCGTAGCCGTAACCGTAACCGGAATTTTCGGCTGGGTTGTCAACATAAGAGGTTATATCCATACGTTAAATGCTTTGTCAAGCATAATAAACATTTGTTTCTAGCAGGCTAAAGCTTTTAGCAAATGCAAATGCTCTTACCATCGACGAATGAAAGGCAACCAGGTCAAAAAGGCAAAAGAACCGGGCGAAAGCAATAATTGCTGAGCTCGCGAAGCGAGCGAAGCTCTAGGGCAGACTTTTCTGGGCCAATTCCGGTCACCGCTACGGAATAGCTTATAGCAATAGAC
>NW_026267398.1:54388-57261 GCF_000697945.3 Frankliniella occidentalis | reverse complement strand
GCTATATATAGCTGTATGTATAGCTTCACGTGCGAGGCTTTGGGCCGCAGGCCCCTGGCTAGTATTTCTTCACAGTAGCAGACGGATCACAAGGGCTTCTTGGCCATCTTGGTTTACAAACCGCTGAGGGGCTACCCAGCATGTCCTCAAACAGGACGTACCATCCCAGTACCTCCTCGGGTCGAGCTGGCGGTCTGCTCCTCGGTGCGTCCCGTCTGGGAGCTTCTCAGTGTGCTCCCAGATTGGACGTGACATCTTCGTATGTCCCCAGGACGACCGCACGGAACGAACTGATGACCGGCCGACGGGAGTATTCTCCAGACGTCGCGAACGGAGCGCGTTCTGCAGAGCATGTACGACGCACGTACTTGGCGCCTGCCAGACTCCGGGTAGCCTGCCCCGCAGTGCACCCGTGCACTGTAGGCAAGATCTTGCCTACGTATCAGGCGCTATGAGAGCTTGCAGAGTTGCAGAGCTGTTGCCAGGTTTTACGGTTTACGGTTTTAACATTGGTGGAAGGGCAGCCCCCCCCCCCCCCCGCTCCCACGGGATGGTCGCGACCTGCACGACGGGCCCGCCAACGAGTGGTTCCTCGTAGGGGCCGTTTGTGGCCGCGAGCAGCGAGTGCCGACCGCGTCGCGTCCTGCCGACCCACGGCGCATGCGCAGGTTGCAAGCTGGTGCGAGCCAACCCTTTACCAAACCAAAGCAAACCATACCAAGGCAGAGGGAGGAAACGCCCTAACGTTTGTTTTGAAATCCGTCAACGGCACTGCCCTTGTGTAAGCATTCGATGTATGAAGTGTTTCTGTATGCAAGTCTGACTTAGCTCTTGTGCCATGATCCTCACACTTAACATTCGGATATGCAGCCTCAATAAAATGTGGCTTCAACCATGCTTTGACTGTCTTCTTGGATTCATCAAATGTCACTCGATGTTTCCATTTTTATACTAGCCTTATGCTATAATCCCACTGTCTAATTGAACTCACGACCCTCGTCCTCCGCGCGCTGTAGTGCGGAGGTAGACCACTCTCGAGGTGTGCGACTTCCGCGGCCTCATGCGAAAGCGGGGTGGTTGGTCAGAAATAATCCATTCTCTTACAGGTTGGTCTATACGGTCTCCGACGCCGGCGGCTACCTTAACTTCGGTTTTGGTCAGATATAATACCGTAATGGCTCAAGGGAGCCTGCCGTTGTGACCCCAATCCATCAATCAATCAATCAATCAATAGCCTTTAACAGACCTTCCTTGTGCTTTTGATCAAATGCACCAATCCTGCTTCTCCGTGCTATGTTATAGACATCCACAATTGCATGAGGAATGCCAAAGTAGTGTCCCTAACCTATCAGAGATTTTTAACAATAGTTCACTGAAATTGTGTAGTTTCTGATTATAATCGTATTGTTTTTGTTACAGATGCATTATGTTGATTCTCTGCTCATGTTATAAAGAGGCATCTCAGAAGTATTCGATCTATCATAGAAGTAACATCTCGCTTCCAACTGTCTACTCGATGTCAGACTCAAGAACATATTGGTAAGATAGTGTGGTTATAAGCATAAACAAACTTTTGAATCAATCTTTCTTAACTTTCTTTCTCTATCTGTCCACACAGTCAAGCTGCAATGGGGTCTACTTTGAAGAAAGCCGTTCATCATTAAGTCTTCGCCGTTCCTGGATCTAGTGTATGGTTGTTGTTGTGCTGCACAGCACCAGAAGTATTCTCTATACATGTCTTTGATGTATTCAAATAAATGTTATGGTTATCTTACATTATAATTTACTCATCTCTCAATATCTATTTCACTAATTCCAATGTGACACAAGTTGTTTCCTGATGGTGAATTTGGTTCTGCGAGGCTAACAACTCAACTTTGTTTAGAGAAATGTGATTGGCTTGTGAAGCTGGGCACGTCAACCACAGCAAGACGACAGCGGCCTCAGTTGAAGTGAGACATGTGACACCTCTGCGCAAGTTCTTATCAGAACAATGTTTGTTTATAGACCCTTTCAGCGCTCCCACGGTCCCCCCACTCCAGCGGCGCGTCGCCTAGCAACGCGATCCAAACAAACCGAGGTGCGCAGCCAGCGCGCTGGACCACTGCACCGCCCGCTGCTGGGCGGTCCAGCGCGCTGGCTGCGCACCTCGGTTTGTTTGGATCGCGTTGCTAGGCGACGCGCCGCTGGAGTGGGGGGACCGTGGGAGCGCTGAAAGGGTCTAGAATTAAAAGAACTCAGTGCCTACAATTTTAATAGAAGTTTACTGTAATCAAGGATGTTCTTAAGTTGTGATAGAATTGAAAGCAAACAAGGGGTAAAAGTTATTAAAACATTTAACTTGTAACCATTTTAGTTGAAAATCCACGGGTTTAACAACTTCGGCTTCGACTGAATGTACCCAAGCACTTGGCGGCACGGCAGAGGTAAAGAGTAAGACGAAGAGAGAAAATGAAAATAGGGGACAGGAAAATGAAATGGAAACTAACTAATTTTACTTAAAATAACTCTACCCTTTATCATACTCTTTATCATATCTTTATCTAAATATTGTCTATTTTTAAAGTAGGTATGCAATGCCTATTTGCCTACAAAATTCCCACCGGAGGTGTGGCAGTCAGTTGCGGGATTGTCATAAGCGGAATATTCTCTTGAATGCGCCCTCGGCCTCGTGGCTCCGGCGCTGGCCACGACGCTAGTTCCTCCTCGTGAGCGCGAGAATTTAAAAGTCTACGCATGTCTAACACCCATGCAGATTGGCTCGGTCTTATCGCTCCCATTTTGATATATTTTGTGAAGGTGTTGTATACTTCTTCTCTATAGTGGAGTGGAACTGGCCGTGCGTTCTGCTTGATCGGCGGGTGGTCTCCTGT
>NW_026267398.1:44620-45683 GCF_000697945.3 Frankliniella occidentalis | reverse complement strand
TATTGTGATCAACCAAGTCCAAGGGCATAGCCCTGTAGGGACGCTACAACAACTGGATGCATTGTGGTGATATACAAAAATTAATAAAATATTTGCAATAGTAACAACAACAAAGTTTAGCATATTTTAAATTAACAATTGAAATTGATATTTAAAATTCGATGGAAGGTCTCAGGCTCTTGACTAGAGTTGACTAGTAGACTAGAAGACTTGCAGAATTGAAGAATGAGTTATTTTTAGTTTTGGATAAATTTTTGAAAGAAAAACGATTTGCACTCGCTTTTAAATTTTCGGTATTTTTCGATGTTTCTTAGTTTTTCGGGCATATTATTATACAAAGAAATGGCTTGATAGAGGGAACTTTGAGTGCCATTGTGCGTTGATTTAATTGGAGGAACTTCTATCAGCCCTCCAATTCTTGTTGAGTGTGCGTGACGCTGATGATTAAAATTCATGGGTGTATTCAAAATTTTTCTTCTCTTCAGATGATTATATATTACAGTCACTAAACTCGAATTAGTTAATGCTTCTAGTGGCATCACACTGGTAACCCAGTAAACTTGTTTAGTGGAGAACATTCTGTTTACATTCAATATATTTTTCAAGATACCATTTTGAAGGACTTTGATATTACTTACATGGTACGATAGACCCCACATGTAAAACACATATACGATATATATGAGTGGAAGTAAGAGTAATATATTATTTTTAAATAGTTAGTACTTAGAACTTTTCTAAGTCTGAAGGTCAGTCTAGACGCTGCTCTCAATTTGTTTGATAATTTCTCAATGTGTCTCTTCCAATTTAGATTCTCATCCAGAATGATTCCTAAGTATTTTATTTCTTTGGCCTGATTCAATTTTTCGCCGTTAATTTCAATATTGAGAGATATTTCTGGACCATATTTCTTTTTAAAAATTATAAAATTTGTTTTTTCTATATTTAGGCTTAACTTGTTTTTTGTGAACCATTCAAAAAGCACAATTAGGTCTTCTGACATCTTCCTCTCTAGTTCTGAGTAACTGTCATCCTGGTAGAGAATTACAGCGTCATCTGCAAA
>NW_026267398.1:41711-44570 GCF_000697945.3 Frankliniella occidentalis | reverse complement strand
TGACGGGGTCCTGACGCGGACCCTGGCGGGGACGCGTGCGGTGCCTCCTAAGCCTGGACACCATCTAGACGCTTCTGGACATCTTTTCTCGACGGCACCTATCTATTCTAGACAGTGTTTCGACAATTATTGAAAATGACAGTTTCTTGATCACTGTCAAGAAGTGGCACTTCTAGACATAGTCTCAGACGCGTTCTAGACTGTCTAGTTCTCGTCTAAAACGCATCTGTTTTAGGTCTAGTTTTACACGTCTAGAACATGTCTACATGTGTCTAAGCAGAACGTCAGGGAGCGACCGAGCGATCGAGCGAGCGGAGCGCGCAGGAGAAGCGCAAGGGATACGTAACTCGGTGTAACAAAGCCGAATTAGCTTCAAAGTGTGTGAACACATACATTTTTGGGAAGGTAAAAGTAAAAGGATTGTTATTCTGAAAAAATATTGGTGTTTTGAAGTCAAATGTCGACGTCAGGGGGATTCGAAAGACGATTCAGTTCTCAAGCGTACGACGGCCGTTTTGAAACCGTAATTTCACGTATTTAGAGACGTCCTAGGCCTACACATAAAGCGAGCCGATTATTCGCTTGACTTTAAGCTTTTTAGTGGAATTTTTAAAACTTCTGTGCGATGTCTGGTTCTCGAGAACGGAGCTTTTTACTCACGATGTAGTTAATACGGTGTCGGCACTGAGCTATCTGAGGGTGCCGCGGAATGACGGCACATTCGTAGTTCCAGAAGAGCCGCCAGTGGCGCTGGCGTCGACCGATGCCGGGCGAGGGGAGAAGGGACGAGACGAGCGGGGCACCGCTCCCGTCCCCTCCCGCTTCCCCTCGCCCGGCATCGGTCGACGCCAGCGCCACTGGCGGCTCTTCTGGAACTACGAATGTGCCGTCTTTCCGCGGCCGTCTTTTAGCCCGCTACCGGCCGGAGAGCCTACACCGTATTAACTACATCGTGTTTTTACTGAAGGTCTACCACGGCGAGTCAGACTAGCGCCAGGAGTGCCAGCTGACGTGCAGTAGCACGCTTCTAGTAAAAAGCTCCGTTCTCGAGAACCAGACATTGCACAAAAATTTTAAAAATTCCACTAAAAAGCTTAAAGTCAAGCGAATAATCGGCTCGGTTTATGTGTAGGCCTAGGACGTCTCTAAATAAGTGAAATTACGGTTTCAAAACGGCCGTCGTACACTTGAGAACTGAATCGTCTTTCGAATCCCCCTGACGTCGACATTTGACTTCAAAACACCAATATTTTTTCAGAATAACAATCCTTGTACTTTTACCTTTCCAAAAATGTATGCGTTCACACACTTTGAAGCTAATTCGGCTTTGTTACACCGATTTACGTATCCCTTGCGCTTCTCCCGCGCGCTCCGCTCGCTCGATCGCTCGGTCGCTCGCTCGATCTGCCGATCGTTTTCTCGGGCGCGTTCGGATAAGGAAAGTCTGATCGATCGAGCGAGCGAGCGAGCGAGCGGCACGGAGCGCTGAGATGCGCAAATCGCTTCTTGTACCCTAATTTACCTCGAGAGAGGGTCGACACGAATATTTTCGGATAGAGAAAAGAACGAGGAACATTATCCCGTAGAAATATCGGTAGTTTGAATCAACATAAACAAGAAGACCCGTTCGGAAGGACGATGTCGCTTCCAATGACGATACCAGCGCGCTCTCTGGGCACAATCCATCTTGTTTGTTGTTAATCGTTCATCCTTGAGAAAAGGCGGCAAGGTTCATCCTCAGAGGTCCGTTTAGAATGTTCAGAATACTCCTAGCAAGTACAAAATATTAGTGCAAAGTTCAACATTTTGTTCAAATATTAAATTGATTAGAGTTGAAGGTCTTCACCATGGATGTGGATGAGGAAAAGTCAGGTGCAGGTACGTTTATGACCAAATTGTTTCAATTTTTCCTACCGGCATAACCTTACGTACCACGAGGAAAGCCAGAATTCCAATCTTAAATAACATGTAATATATGGTTAAATATTAATGTCACTGCTTCTTGTTTTGTAGAGAGCGTGAGTGAGAGCCCTCTCCGAAAAAAACGTTGTAATATGCTATCTCCTCAAAAGTTATTGTGGAATGTTGATGCCTCTGTGAAGGTGTCAAATCTTCCCATCAATTTCATGGAGGTAATATTTTTATTTCTTCCTATGTTGTCTTTCGTTTAAAAATCGTACCGTTTGCATATGTTTTGTGTTATATTTCAGTTAACCTTTAAAAGCACATTGGAGAAAGTGAGGATCAAGAAAAAGATTTATAGTGACACAAAGGTTACTATCAAGCGAGTCCTCAACTATTGTAAAGAAAGTCATGAGGTTTATGTGGAGGTAAGTTAATACTCTTATCATATATTATTTCTTCCTACTCCATCCTAGTAGTAGCTTTGCTACTATGCTTAACTTGCTATTTTGTTCTTTTCTTTTTTTATTCTTAGTTCATCAATTCAAATATAGCAACTGCGATGTGCCATCTCAGTCAGAGAGAGAAAATTACATTTTTCCGTTGTGACCTTTGTATTGAACCTGCTGTCCACGAGATGGACACACAATTCGAACAAAATGTGTCCTTCTTCTCCTCTACTTGTATTAAAGAAGGTGAGTTTATTCTAATTAAGATGTTTCTGCTCAGTTGCAACATCCCTGGGAAAAAAAGTAAGTGGCAAAGTGCGAGTGAAGTGGCAATTAAGTGTCACTTCGTTGCCCCCTTGCTAAGGTGGCATTTAAGTGGATTTTGACATTTTAAGTGGCAAGGTGGCGAAGCGCCAAGGAGGAGGTGAAGTGGCAAGGAGGAGGCAAAGTGGCACCCGAGTGGCATCAGTCTCCATATTTTTCGCACATATGTCTAGTTGTACCGAGG
>NW_026267398.1:37509-41661 GCF_000697945.3 Frankliniella occidentalis | reverse complement strand
TTAATTTCAATATTGAGAGATATTTCTGGACCATATTTCTTTTTAAAAATTATAAAATTTGTTTTTTCTATATTTAGGCTTAACTTGTTTTTTGTAAACCATTCAAAAAGCACAATTAGGTCTTCTGACATCTTCCTCTCTAGTTCTGAGTAACTGTCATCCTGGTAGAGAATTACAGCGTCATCTGCAAACAATTGAACTTTTCCATTCAGTTGTAGCTTCCCAATGTCGTTTATGTAAATTAAAAACAGTAGAGGTCCCATTACTGATCCTTGGGGGACTCCACATATCATGTATAGTAAGTCACTGATGTCCTTTCCAATTTTTACTCTCTGTGGTCTTTTAGTTAAATATGATTCAAACCATTTCAAAGTTTTTCCCTGTATGCCAATCTTTTTCAATTTTTTCATGAGTAAAGCATGATTCACCGTATCGAAAGCTTTTCGTAAGTCAATGAAAATTGCCGAGCATTTAACATTGTTATCCATTGAACTTTGTATAGTCGTGACCAAATCAAATATTGCTCCTTGTGAGTCCTTATTTTTAACAAAACCATATTGACCAGTGTAGAAGAATTTTTGTTTATGCAAATGATCCTCCAGTCTCTTCTTCATAGCTAATTCATTAACTCTTGCACAAGCAGATGTTATTGAAATTGGTCTATAGTTGCTCACTTCCAAAGTATCTCCAGCTTTAAACAGTGGTTTAATCACCGTTTCTTTACATTTTGATGGAAATACTCCTTCTTGATAGGATAGTTCAATCATTTTGACCATCACGGGTACTATTTTATTACTAATTTTTTTAAACAACATGTTACTTAATCTATTTGGACTGGAATGTTTATTTGACAAATTTGCTATAATTTCGATTACTTCTTTCTCTGTTATTTTCTCTAAGATCATAGTGCTATTTTCTTGGTGTACTTCTTCTGTTTCCTGAATAGGTGGTAATTTATTTGCTAACTGTGGCCCAACATTAACAAAGAATTCATTGAATTTGTTTGCTATTATCTTTTGGTCTACTATAATTTTTTCTTTGTCTTTTATTTGGCATACATTGTTTGTAGACATCAATGATGCGGTACCAGTAGTCTCTTTAATAACTTGCCATATATTTACTTTCCTTTCAATGCAGTTATCCACTTTCTTGCTAATGAAATTCTTTTTTAACTCATTTCTTATTTTGTCTACTTTTCTGGTGATTTCTTTGTAGTATTCTTGGATTACTTTGTTTAGTGGATACTGCTTCTTTTTTTTATAGAGTTGCTGTTTGATAGCACTTAATTTTGTCAATTCATTTGTAGCCCATGGATTTAATTTTTTCAATTTTGGTCTTCTTATCTCATTGCTTTTTTCACTTTCATTTAATGCAATCTCCATATATTCATGAAATCTATTGGATAGTTCTTCCGAGTCACTTATATGATCATATTTAAATTCATTTTGTTTCAAGTAATCGTTTAACTTCTCATAATCTATTTTACTAATTGCTTCCCTCTTCTCTATGCTACTTCCAGTGCTTATAGTCCAAGTGAGCATGTTATGGTCTGAGATGTCATTGTTCACTTCTATATTTGTAATGTTTATCCTTCCTCTTTCTATATTGGTTAGAATGTGGTCTATGGTTGTGCTTGACTCTCTCCTTGTTATATTTTTGTTACACACTTTGAAGCCTAGTAATGCTAGTTTATTTAAATAGTCTTCTTTTTTTTTCCGAGCTTTTATTTATGTCAATATTGAAGTCTCCAACAATGAAGGCTGGCTCGCTCTTTATTGATTTAAGCAAGGGGGTGAGCATCTCCATGCAATTATCCAGTTCATTGATGTTGGGGTTATAACACACTACCAGGTTCATCACTCGATTGACAATTTTTAATTTCATTTTTATTATTTGGATAAAGTCCCCAAATACCTCAAATTTCAAACATTCTATTTCATTCTTTAAATATATTGATATCCCTCCACCTCTTTTGCTTCGAACATGATGAAAATCATTAAATTCAACTATTTTATAGAACTTTAGGTCTTCCTGTTTAAGCCAGGTTTCAACAAAGCATATAATTTGGACTCCTCCACAGTCATCAACAATTTTCTTGATATCATCTAACTTCCCTTCCGGGTTAATGCTTCTTGTGTTTATGTATGCACACTTTATTTCATTGTTGTTTTTCGTTGTTTTGCTAAGATTTAGAGATGATATGCAAGTTTCTTGTATATCCATTAATAATTATCTTCTTTACTGCCTGTGTCGTCAAGTCCCAATTGCTCAGCAACAGTTTCAAATTCCTCAGTAGATTCTATGTAGTATTTTTTAGCATGTGGATCATTTGGGCTTAATTTACTTCTTTCTTCTTTAGATAGTTTTTTAGCAACTATTATGTTACCATTGCTGGTCCATACCGTGCATCCTTTGTTGTTAAAGAACCTCCTAGTTTCCATTGCTAGTATTCGTTTTTCAGGTGTGAGATTTTCATTGATAAACACCCTCAAATCTGAAGATTCAAAGCCTAAGTTCTTTGCAGTGATGACTTTATTGATTCTGGCTTTCATGATGGCTTCTTTCTTCCACCTGTTCACAAACTTGCATATAATAGGAGGGGGTTTGGCCTTCGATTTAGTTGGTAACCTATGTGCTACATCAATCTGATCAGGATTTAGTTCTACTTCAATCTCACTTGCTACTTTAATAACTAAGTCAATTACATCTTCACCTGCTTGGAAGGGAATTCCATGGATTTCCAGATTATTACGTCTACTATACTCAGAGTTAAAGTTTGCAGTAGATATAGCCTTGTTACTTATGTCTTTGAGTTCTAGTAATTCATCATCCATGTCATCCATTCTTCTTTCTAATGGTTCAATGCGTTGCTCTACTATTGCCTTTATTCCTTTGATTTCATCAAGCAGTAACTTAATGTCAGATTTTGTGGAAGCAGCTGATCCATCTTCGAGTGGCAACATAACCTCTTCAGGTTTACAGTTCGTGCATATAAGTTCTTTATAGTTTGGTGTATCCGGTTTCGTATATAATTTCGCACACTTGGCACGGTGGACTGGTTTATAACACCTATTGCAGTCTTGAGAGTTCGACCTTCTATCAAATTTTTGCTTGCAAACACCACAATTAACATCCATGGTGTCCTAAGCCGGGCACCGCCTTGCAATCCCAGTTCTTATCTTCTATTTCTTTCAAAATATGTTTTCGTCTGTGACATACTAGGCTCTAGGTTCCCGCATAAAGAAAACGTGTTCTCCCTTCCAGGCCGGGTCGGTTGGATGGCTTCGGCCGGCCATCTTCTGGACTAGAAGGGTAGTCTTTCCTTGGTCGTGCCGCCGCCCCTTTTGAGAGTAGATCATGAGCTTTCCTAGGGGCGGCAAGGATGAGTTTGGATTTTGGTCGGGTGAGTTATTTTCCACTGGTTTTGTTGCCTTTACTTTCTCGAAAATAGTTAACTTAAATTTTTCAAAATTTAAGGATTAGGTCTGCCTTGCTCTCCCATTATTTTTTTTTTGTGCTTGGTCGAAAGGTTAAAAACACAGATGACAAGCTTAGATCCAGAACGGCAGGTGGCACACAGTCGTCTGGTTTAGTATTTTTGTTGGTGTTTGTTTTCACACAGTCTCTGAGGTTTGAGCACACACTAGAGACAGGTTCCATTTCTAATCGAACAGGAAGTGACACAGTTCTGTTAGTTTAGTGTTTTCGAGAGTTAGTGTTGTTTTCGACACAGTCTGAGAGGTCACTGACACACTCCGAAAGGCCTGAACATAGCTAGAAAAGGTAGTGACACAGTTCTGCCAGTAAGGTTAGATGTATTTGTTTGTAAGTAGGTGGGAAAAGCAAGGTTAACTCAGTTTTTTTTCAAAATCAAGATAATTATTCAAGGTTCAAAGGTTCAAAATCAGGACAATCAATGACAGTCTGTAAAAAAAACAATTGGATAAGTGAATATCAGCTAAAGTTGAGTGATACACTTTAAGGACAAATATTATTTAAATGCCAATGCGAAATGTTGTTTAGTTAAGGACAAAATATTATTTAAATATCAACGCGAAACGTTATTTAGGGTTAGTAAATCAAAAATACTAATGATTTCCCGAGTATTTACGACAAAAACAAGTTCAGATTAACAATCGTTTAAATCAAGTT
>NW_026267398.1:32256-32714 GCF_000697945.3 Frankliniella occidentalis | reverse complement strand
CAGTTCGTGCATATAAGTTCTTTATAGTTTGGTGTATCCGGTTTCGTATATAATTTCGCACACTTGGCACGGTGGACTGGTTTATAACACCTATTACAGTCTTGAGAGTTCGACCTTCTATCAAATTTTTGCTTGCAAACACCACAATTGACATCCATGGTGTCCTAAGCCGGGCACCGCCTTATTTTTTTATGGGCTTCTAAGGGGTAACTTGTAAAAGTAGAACCCTTGGAGCAAAAATTTCGTCCGTTTTGCTCTATCTTGTACCGTTTGGGTGCAAGTGGGCATCTCTGGACAAAAATGTGGTGAAAATGACCAAATAGTCCATTAAACCGTAAAAAAGGCTTTATATCAAAAAATTGTGTATTCACTCCTATTCACTCGTTTTGGGTGTCAGCGCCGCAGGCCTCGCTATATGTGCGCCAGGTGCGTCGCAGCGTAACAGTGTTTCGTGAGAT
>NW_026267398.1:31157-32206 GCF_000697945.3 Frankliniella occidentalis | reverse complement strand
CCTTTTTCAGCAAACACTTCATTACATGATATGTTCAAGGACATGTCACCCTTTGAAAAAACAGGTAAATTCTTATTTCGATGTATAACTTTAACAATGTAGTACTTGACGATGTAATAAATTGTGTTGTCTTACTTTTAGCCAAATTCCAAGAGGATGACTTCAAAATACCAGTTGCAGAATGTGATGTTTCAAGAGGAAATGTAGCCAGGAGGAGTATCTTATCAACATTGCCAGAGGAAAATTTAGTGAATGATCTTGGTGTACATCCTTAAAAGGATGAAGTCAATGTCAATGGCGCAGAAGAAGTAACTAATTTAAATAATGACAATGTTGATCGTGACATAAATAAATCAAACGTTGACCTGGTCAGTGGCACAGAAGAAAGAGTAAATACTGAAGTTGTCAATGATCAACACGAATTAAATACATTACAGGGCAATGGAGATGGATACTCCCTAGGTATTTCTAACACACCACCAAGTCAGTTACCAGATGAAGATTCTAAGAAAGATTCAGTACCTAACAATGGAAAAATCAAATCCAACTCAGTGCCCACATCTCAGGTGGAGATCCAAGATCTGGTTGCAGGGTTTGATGCGGTGAGACGCTAATGTCATAATATGTAAATCTAGCAATCATCTTTCAAATCCTAATACACTTTGTTATTTTGGTTACAGGGTAACATCATATATGAAATTCATAAATCTGTTTGGAAGAATACCGATGTTAAAAAGCCTACAAAAATTATCATTACATATGATGTGAAGGGTGAAGACACATTGATTATTACTGTATGTTTCTGTATCGTGAGCAGTTCTAATTTGTTCTTTGAAGTTTTCCGTAAACTTTGACAAGTGCTATTTAATGTTTTCAGTTTGATTCTCCAGAAAGCGCAGCTCTTGCTATTAGTATTCAACCAGTGGAGTACGAGGATAAGTTTTTAATTTTGAGGCAGATATTTGTAGAGTTACCAGAAACTAGAGCCTCCAACAAGGTCAAAGTAATAAATTTGAAAGACGGGTTTGAAGTGGTGAGATACGTTTAAT
>NW_026267398.1:28304-30599 GCF_000697945.3 Frankliniella occidentalis | reverse complement strand
AGAGCCTCCAACAAGGTCAAAGTAATAAATTTGAAAGACGGGTTTGAAGTGGTGAGATACGTTTAATATTTTTTTTAAAATGTTTAAAGCACCTCTCCAATCTTATTACACACTGTTCTTTTTGTTACAGAAAAACATCATATATGAAATTCACAAATCTGTTTGGAAGAATACTGATGTTAAAAGGCCTAAGAAAATTGTTGTTGCATCTGAGGTGGAGGGGAAAGACACATTGATTATTACTGTAAGTTACTGTATTGTGATAGTTCTATTTATTTCTTTGAAGTGTTCTGTCAACTTTGACTTGTGCAATTTCATGTTTCAGCTTGATTCTGTGGAAAGTGCTGCTCTTGTTATTGGTCTCCCACCAGTGGAATATGAGGATATGTTCCTAACAATTGAGCAGATATTTGAGCCCCTGTCTGTTAATGCGGTTGTGCAGCAACCTACAATAAATAATTTATCTTTATCCATAGAGGACTTCCGGGTGCAGGATCCTTCTCCTGAGGGAGGGGAAAAGAAAGAGGAGACATTGGGTATGATAAACCTTGCAAATAGTATATTTGATTTTCATCAAGTGCATACGTTCCCAGGGCTTAATCCGGTATTATTATAAATGCTTCTGCTTGCAGTGGAAGTAGAGTTTGATGCAAAGGGAGAGCCCCTAATTCCCAGAGGAGTGCAGCCAAGGTCTGACTGGCCCTCCTATGAAACTTTATAGCTGATCGAGGCTGCAATAAAATATAGGGAATTAATTTCTAGTGGAGCGACTCAGTACAGACATAAGGGCTGGATACAAGTGACCACCTTCATCTATGAGAGGAAGTTGTACTACAGTGTGAAGAAGTTGAAAATGGCATGGAAACGTCTCCTAGCAACTTATGATACATGTGAGCCCACCTGGGAATATCGCAGGCTTATAAATATGTACAACTCTGAAGAGCCACTTGATGAGGAACATCTCCAGGAGATGCTCGCCAAATATAAGCGTACTATTCCGAGCAAGAAGATTAGTCTGGTGGAAAAAAACAAAATCGTGTGTGGTGTTGCAACGCTTGAAGGCTGTGCCGCAGAAGGTTCGTTTTATACTTTTGGATTGTTTTTAACTCTGAGTTTTCCTCTGGTTTGTCCTAAGTGTTACTTTTTTCTTTTCTTTCAGAACTTGGACATTTATTCAAGGACAGTAATACATTCCTCCTCATCTCGTCATATTACGTGCGAAAGCATCTCTTTGATGATGACATGCATAGAAATGATCAGTTGTATGCTGAACTAGGTCGAGTCCAGGTGGATGCTGGATACAACGTTTCTGGAGAAGACTGCGCCAAGAGAATGGCTTACCTAGCGAAAAGATATAAAGAAATAGAAGACATGCGCATCCTGTGCACTGGAAGTGGAGGCGATCCCCCCAAGTGGCTGTACTATGATGCTTTGTCCCAAATCTTTGAGAAGAGTCGCATCATGCGGCCTCAAGTATTGTTGGCTGCAGGGTCATCAAAGCTAAACCAGGTACGTGAGGAGGAAGAAGAGGATGATGCGCCGCAGAAGGGTAGGAGGAC
Source organism: Frankliniella occidentalis (assembly GCF_000697945.3). Taxonomy (NCBI): domain Eukaryota; kingdom Metazoa; phylum Arthropoda; class Insecta; order Thysanoptera; family Thripidae; genus Frankliniella; species Frankliniella occidentalis. The sequence goes on along the minus strand of NW_026267398.1, from coordinate 29,040 downwards.
TAAAAAGAAGAAAAATTCCTACACCTCAAGTGTCTCTCTTGCATCATACCGAGACAAGAAATTGAACATGGCGGGTGAATTAATCGAAGTTTTTAAAACCATTATAACAAATCCTCCTGCTAAGCCCAAGCAGGATTAGTCCTTACTTTGAAATTGAAAAGCTGGTGATAACATGAACATGTGCTTTTCAGTCTTGGTATGATTTAATTGGAATTTCCATTTCTGTGATTTGAGTGACCCAAAGTTTCTGTATGTGAGTATTGCTTTAGGGAAATGCTGTGATTTAAAATAATTTAAAGTCTGCAAATTTGATATAAGTAGATTGTATTTTAAAGTTGGACAGAAACATTTTTGGTATATAGTTTTGCAATGCATGCAAAGGAGTTATTTTACCAAAGACAAGTTTTAGTACAGGTAGCTTTTGTAGAGCTGAAATATTTTTAATGTAGTGTTGAGTACAGAGACAGAACACTAGTCAAAAAGACAACTGTCACAGACTTCACAAGGTTCTGGAAAGGTCAAGCAATATGAGTCAGTTTGAATTAGGAAGGTCTGTGATTTCTTACTCATGTACCTATGTACTCAAGTACTCCAAACTGTGTATTTCATTTATGCCCCTGGGTAAAAAAAACCATGGGGCTGTCCATGAGCCATGGACATAAATTTAACCATGGATTTTTCTGACCATAGATTTATGGAACCAGTAAACCATGAAAACAACAGTTGACCATGAGTA
>NW_026267398.1:26039-27644 GCF_000697945.3 Frankliniella occidentalis | reverse complement strand
AGTGCAGAGTATCATGGCTGGGGAGATGGGCATAGGTGATCACCATGGTCTAGGCAATGTCCATGATTAAAATCTTGGTTTTCCATGGTCAAAATCTCAATTTGACCATGACAATCATGGTTTTTTTACCCTGGGTGGTGATTTAAGTGTAATTTCCATCGCTGTGATTTGATTGATGTAAAGTTTCGTAAGTGTAGTTTTGTTTACACATTATGCTGTGCTTTAAACAAATTTAAAAACTGAATTGCTTTAAGTATTTATATTTTATAGTTGGACAATAAGGGAAGGTGAATTTTTGGTTCGTCATTTTGTTATGAATGCAAAATAAATGTATTACCAAATACGGATTTTCATCTAGCAGTTTGCTGAAAGACTTAAATTTATTACAATTGTTTCAAGTTGACTATGTTATACATATACAATTTCATTTTTTCTTTCTGTACAATTAGTACATAAAATATTTTGGAATATAGCTTTGAATCATGATTTAAAACTCTGCAATCACAAATTCCTATTCTTCATACAAATACTGAGCAAGTCTATTGCATACATCCCACCTCTTTTGATCACCTCTGATTCGCATTCTTTCTAATTCAAGAGCTAAGTTTCCTTGGGGCACATAGGGATCAGGTATGACATCATTAATACCTTGCTCAAAGTCTTCAGGATTGTCTACTATATCTTCATCTTCATCTTCTTCATCATTTCTTGGATTTCCCTGAAAAACAAAATGTAGGTATTTTTGACCTGGAGCATTTTTTTCTTAATTAGCAAAGTTGATGCAAACAGATACTTACAATATTCCATCTCTGTTTGTGGATAATGTTAAAATTATGCAGTATAATTGTTGCTGCTATGTGGTCCACAGCATACTCTATATTAGTATTAGGCAGATAGCAAATTCGCCTCCAGAGAATGTCAACTCTTCCAAATGTATGCTCGACTCTGGCGCGAACTTTTGACAACCTACGATTGTAATTCCTCTGCTCGATAGTGAGGTGTCCATTATTTTCAAATGGTACTAGAACCTGAAAGATAACTAGGATGAAAAAACATGAACCATCATCCCGAAGGGCAAGCACACATCATCAACATGCAGTACAAAGCATACTCACTCGGTCCAAGAGCATGTATGCAGAATCAGCAATTATGTGTTCGCCTGGGCTAAACATGTCTTGCCTCTGCAGGATGCTGCGGCACAACGGACTTCTCCTAAAAACTCTGGCATCGTGTAGGCTGCCTACTTCCCCAATGTAAACATCTCTAACTAGTAATGAATCATCAAGAACAGCTTGAACTTTGATTGAGTATCCGAATTTGTAATTCCTATATGCAGCTTTTTCTTCCTGAGGAGCTATAATAGACACATGTGTGCCGTCCATAATGCCAGGGGGTCGCAACGCAGTGCTGAGAGCGCGGCCTATGCGCGAGCCCCGGAAGTCGCCGCCCGGACGGCGCGAACCGGCCGTTCAAACCACCGCTCAGTGCTCCTCACTGCAGATTAGTTATGTTTAAAATACTTTGCCATACAAGAATCGTTAAGGAAAGTTTTCAATACGTTGCCGCCTGCGTTTTTAGGCTACGGCCAGGAGAGGGCTAACTGCT
>NW_026267398.1:22702-25595 GCF_000697945.3 Frankliniella occidentalis | reverse complement strand
ATTCCAGCTCCTTGTGACCTGCGGCAACGTATTGAAAACTTTCCTTAACGATTCTTGTATGGCAAAGTATTTTAAACATAACTAATCTGCAGTGAGGAGCACTGAGCGGTGGTTTGAACGGCCAGTTCGCGCCGTCCGGGCGGCGACTTCCGGGGCTCGCGCATAGGCCGCGCTCTCAGCACTGCGTTGCGACCCCCTGATAATGCCTACAATCCCAGGGAAGTCTGAAATTCGTTGGCAGTTCCTCTTGATGGTATTCCGCTCTTCTTCATTTGGCCATGTGACATAAGTATCAGCCATCTCCCGTAGTACTCCAATTATAAGGACATAGTGATCATGGACTTCTGATTTGCTAACAGCAAATCGAAGTGCAACACTCCTAAATGAGTCTGGAGTGGCCATAATCCATAAGACCATCAGAAGCTTGTGCGCTACTGGACGTTTCTCTCTAATCAGAAGATTGTTGTCAACTAAATAATTTCCAACTTCTTGTAATAATAACTGCAAAAATTCGTGAAAAGTTTGATAAAATCAAATAACAGTGCAGATAAAAGAGCAATTAATCATGATATAACAATTGCTGACCTCAAAGACTGGCTTATTGACTCGGAAATGCCACTGAAATGAAGGATCCCCCAAACGGCAAAACTCATTGATGTCAACAGTTATGTGCTCCCAAAGGGCCTCATCATCTTCATCTGAAACATCAATCACGAATGAATTATGCATTGGGCCTTAACCTTCAAGAATGGGGAAGAGATTAACCACAGTAGGTAAATATTTACCTTCCAAAAATTCCTCAACATAATACGCTACAAGGGCACCAACAACCCGGTTTAAGTCCATTTCCTTGGCTGAAAGCTAACGGTAAGCGTAATACCGATCAAACTTCAACAACAAACTACATACATAAACACGAAAAATGTGTTTGTTTATTTTGATTTTGATCGTCCGACTGATCAGTGCCTTCTGGATATCTTCGTGGTCGGCACTCTTGCGGCGCGACATACACGCATTCAGTGTAATGCCTCGTTCTCGGGAACCAGAAGTCCTCATCTAATATCAAAAAGTGGCCTAGAAAGCTTAAAGTCTAGGAAATAATCGGCTCGCTTCATGTGTGGGCCTAGGACGTCTCTAAATGCGAGAAATAACGGTTCAAAAACGGACTTCGCGCACTTGAGAGGGGAACCGTCTTTCGAAACCTCTTCACGTCAACATCTGGCATGAAAATAACAATATCTTTTCAGAATAATATTCCTTGCTCTTTCCCCTTTCCAACAATATGAGTGTTCATCTATTTTCGAGGTAACTAGGGGGTACGGCAGCAGATTTTATGTACATCTGCGCTCGGCGCCGCTCGCTCGCTCGATCGCTCGCTCGCTCCGCCGATCGTATTTTCCTTATCTGAACGCGCCCCTTAAGAGGATATACCCACTGCAGCGCGATTAGAGAGTTCGCTCGCTCGCTCGCTCCCCGAGCTGAGCCCCGCCTCCTTATTTCACTGTATGGTGGCTTTACTTTTCTCTTAAACACGCAATTCAGTTAAGATTTTCATTATTTCTTCACACTTTACAATTTTGTTCATTTTCAACATTCCCAAACAGTTAAAAGGGCTTTTAAGCGCTAAGTGAGCGAGCGAGCTCACTCGCGCGAGTGAGCTCTCTAATCGCGCTGCTGCTGGGATTTAGGATAAGGATTGAAAGGACGTGAACAGGGACACATAATGACATACCAAAGACATTGTTTTGAGAAGTCTTCGTAAAGACATAAAAAAGTAAGTGTGGCAAGACATGCCATAGACTAACTCAGCACTAGACTGTTTCAAGACATAACAAGGAAGTCCATGCAGACATACGGAAGACGTATGTAAACAACAGAAAGACGTTCTTAGACATACAAAAATGCATCACCAGTCCTGAAGACATGCCAAGGACATTTCAAAGACTGTGTCGTCGGACATCAGGACTTAAATATATGCCATAATATGGACACACAAAAGACACAATGACATTAAAAAGACCAAATGCAGACATAAAACCATGTCCTTTATATGTCAATCGCCTCATCAGGGGCGCCTTGACTAAATGTTCAATAAATTAATTTCCCGAGGTCTGAGGTCCAAACGGGTACCATGAGCGTGTTCAGCACACTTCACTTGACAGTTTAGTACGTAAGAACTGCACTCTGGGTGCATGGGTTGGACGTTGAACGACTTTAACCACAACTGTGTTCAAAGCCCGGGACTTTGGACTTTGCTGGCTTCTAGACGCCCTCACAGGCAATATTTTGACAATATCTCAACGTGAGAGTCTTCAGCACACTCTTCTGTACCGCTCCTGCAATTTTTGTTAATATACTTTACCTCTAAGTCAGGTTTTTCGTGGAAAAACCTCGCGAACAGCGAAAAACGGCCGGGCGTGTGCTGCGGATTGCCTACCCGGAGTCCCCGTAAGGCGCCATGTTAATTTTAACCCCTTATAACTTTTTTCCTAAGGGAATTTTTTTTTTTTTTTTTTGCCTCTGCGGGTCAAAACGTTTGTTTTGGTCCCAACTATCGATGTGCCGAGCGGTTTCGCATTTGGGCGATTTGCAGGGTTCGGCCTAATCTACTGACGTACACCGGCCACTAAGCACCTGTGTTGAGTATGGTAACTAGAAAGGATAGCTTAAATGGAGTACGTACTGCAGCGCCCGTGACCCCCCTCCTCAGAGTGCTTGACACGCTCTGCACGACGCGTCCTAACAACAACGTTCTATCTACAGCGCGTCATTTTCACAACGTCCTATCTACAGCGCGTCATTTTCACAATGTCCTATCTACAGCGCGTCATTTTCACAATGTCCTATCTACAGCGCGTCATTTTCACAATGTCCTATCTACAAAGGGTCGTTT
>NW_026267398.1:10857-22652 GCF_000697945.3 Frankliniella occidentalis | reverse complement strand
CTATCTACAGCGCGTCATTTTCACAATGTCCTATCTACAGCGCGTCATTTTCACAATGTCCTATCTACAAAGGGTCGTTTACACAATGTTCTAACTGACATTTTTGACCAAATTGAGTTATGAGTGGTTTTGAGGTCGTGACGTGTGTCTCTACACGTACATCCTAAAATTTTTCCGAAATTTTGATCCCAAAGTACCTTTTTAAGGGGGTTTGTAAGTATTCTATCTACAGAGCACACTCGTTTGTCCCGCGCACAGTAGTGTATCTACTCCAACCGCGTGGCGCGCCTGGCAGGCGATGCGGCAGCAAGACGTACTAGCGGCAAGCAGCGAGTGTGTGTGTGTGTGTAGCGAGAGCCGTGAGCCCGTGGGCCCTGGAAAGTGCTGGATCCCTGGTGAAACGGTTTGTATACAACTCACTAAGAAATTTTATTACAATTTATAGACTTTTATAAAATTTAATATGATTGTGTACACCGTAATATAACAATATAAAGGGTGTTTTACAAATGTGTATAGTATTTGGTAAAACTTTATACAATTGTATACAGAGGCATGTATACGTTTTTATAAAATCTAATACAATGTATATACAATGAACGTGTTATATATAAAGCGACGTATATTAGAGCATCGTTGTACCTCACGCATGTATACAGCCACATACATGTGAATAAATGCCACCTTGCCCTACATTAGAATGTATGCAGGCACATACACTCATAGAGCGACTAGTAACGTTTCTGGGCACTCCCCTACATGTAGGCAAAATGTGGTTGAGTTCTAAAATGCAGCATCACTTGTAAACGGCTGCACATAGGGAAGTGAAACAACCACTATCGTGCTCAGGGCAAAAAGATGATTCGGAAAACATACGTGATGTAAACGACAGGCAACCACTCAGGCCGCTTCTCCCATGAGTAAATTGGAACGCTCAAGTATATATTGTATACTATTTTATAAAAAGGTATACCGACAAAGTAATACAGTTTTACCAAATGTAATACAATTACCTTTATACAGCTTTATACAATTACTTGTATACCTCTGTATACAAGCTTGCTGTCAATGTTTTTTCACCCGGGATAGAATGAGTTAAAGGATTTATTACTTATAAGTAAAAATGAACAAAGGTGCAACCTCGTCTCGAGCGAGGAAGCTCGTCGCTTTAGCCTCTCGTAAGTAACTTTCATCATATTTTTTTTGAGAAAGTAAAATGTAATCTTTTTAACTCATGCGAGCGGTGATTAGAAATGTTCTTTCAAAGAGATTCTAGGCCCTCTACGTTAAATTTGGGTTCCATTGACGTTAAAAAAGTAGGGGCGTTTTATTTTTTTGCACGCTGTTGCGTGGCAATGATCTTTTGTCATTGTGGGAGAGCTTTTCCTGAACTTCTTCAATTGCTCGCAAGGAGAGAAGAGGTTATGTTTGTTGACCATTTTTGTTTCATTCAACTTCACTTGCACATTACATTTAACTGTGTCTTTATCCACAGAGACGGCAGGACAAACTACCACAAATCACCCTAATGATGAGCACAGACCAGAGCTTATTAATGATACGGATGAGACTCCACCAGAAAGTCCAGCACCAAATCTCTCCAGGAAGGATGGTGAGAACTGTCAAGTTTCTTTATTACAAATCTGTTATTCCAGTTGTTATCGCTTGAAGTTACTAACATGTTTTGTTTATTTTTGATGTACAATAACAGTGCAGTCTATGAATGTAATGTTTGCGAATGTCGCAAGAGGTGTGTAAATCAAATTACTTTTACGAGTAACTGAAGTTTTAGATGTGTGTTTATCAAACTTTTTTTTTTCAGCTGCTAGCAGAAGACATGCACCCGAAGCTTCGACATCTGTTCGCAATGAAGCAGCAGGTATGTTGTTTGTGACACCATCACTTGAGCTGTATTTGTTACGAAATCCTGCTGTTAAAATCAAGTGGTTTGTTAGACTACAATGGTATTGTGGAACTATGCAAGACACACGCTGATGTATCTGCTTTCTAACTTACTTTTAACTCTATTCCATTTTATACTTTGAAGGACTTATTGTTGTGCTAGAAACTCTAAAAAATTCCCCTTACATGGTATTTTTATTAATATTATCATTTTTATGCATTTTTTAAACCTAGGAATTACTTCAGAGGCCCTCCCACTGTCTAGCCCATTTTATGGAGAGCCTGTGGCTGTTCTGGTAGCGGAACCTCAACTGGATGCAAGCAGTGATAATTCCACTAACTCAGAATTAATGCCTTTAGCTCCTCTTGCTTCTAGTGACAGTAAGTTCTTCCAGTTCAAAAACAGTAGTTGCCCTATGAGTTATAGAAACAAGTTAACATTTTTTTTGCTTTTGATTTTACAGAATTTGCAAACTTTGATTCTTCAAATGCTGACATGACATTGCTTGACGAACAAAGCTCGGAAGCTTATTCTGCAGTGACATCAATTGATGGAAATAATAACTCAACAGTTATTCGGGTGGCTTCCGAACAGACCATTACCAGTAAGTCTCCTCAAAACTTTCTTCAAAAGCCAGAATGCAGTTTCAGAAATCTTACAGACATGTCGACCCTCCCTACGCATAAGCGGCTATCTTTTTGACCGTGGCAGACAAAGAGCTATCTTTTTGAGCGTGGCAGACAAACGGCTATCTGCTTTTCTTTGAGGTTAGGGTTGTCCACTTTTATATTGAATAACTCCCGAGGCAAGAGACATAAAATTACCGGGTAAGAAATTTCCTGCTTTGACAACCGCAAAGAATGATTGGTTAAACGCTCATAGTGTTACATAACCTCTACTGTAAGATATTAGAACCCAAAGTCGCGAGGTGGGAAAAGCAGTTAGCCGTTTGTCTGCCCAGCCCAAAAAGATAGCCTTTTGTCTGCCACGCCCAAAAAGATAGCCACTTGTACGTAGGGAGGGTCGATGTGTATTGTTTTTATAAATATTGTTTTTTGATTTTCAGGTAGTACAGTTATTTTGCCTGGTTCTCATAGCGTTACTCCACCTTGCCTAGAAATTAATCATCTGCAAAGAAATGGTAGCTACTACATACATCTAATGATTATTTTGTATTGAGAAAATTTATTCTTGAACTTAGTTCATTTAACTATTTTCTATCTTTTTCAGGGACTGATGCAGCATGCAGGAGGGCTTTATTTCCTGATGATTCCAGGGGCAGTGACCTTTTTGAGGAAATGGATAGTAAGTTATGATCAATTAAAATATAAGTTACTGGCTCCTATGGCAGTACAGCTCTTAGCAATTTTTTTTTTTATTACAGTGGTGGAAGGAGATGGACATGATGTGCTTCATGATATGAGAGTCAATGATGAGGGCAATGAAGACACACAAAATAATTCAGGTACAGATCTTTATTTTTCTTTGATTTTGAAGATTCCTAACAAGTGATAGCTGTTGTGGAATAACTCTGATTTCATCAATTAGAACATCACTAAAAGTTATCTTGGTCCAAAACCAGAAGTTTTTAATTTTAAATCCAGCATGCCAGGAGACACAATTTAGTCTTATCCCGTCTCACCATATTATAAATTGCCTGACAGCTTGACTTAAATACGGATTCAAATGATTCAATGAATATAAGATTCAATGAATATAAGAGAAATATAATTTCACAAATAGGAAACAAAACATAAAATCTTTGCAAATTGAAAAATCTTTTTATACTTAAAGTCTGATAAGGCTATTTTTTTAACCTTACCCGTTTCTACATAAATTCTAAATCATTTTTCTTTTTACAGAGCCCTTGGAAATGGACAATGGTGATGTTTTTATGGACCCCGAGCCTGAAGTGACTCCACCTGCCACTAGGAAAAGGAGGAACCCTGCTCCAATCTCGAACAGTCCAAGAAAACGGGGGAAAAATGTCGAGGGCTGGAAGGCATCCATTACAAAGGCAGCCTACAATGCTGGTCAGGCCCATGTCAATTGGAGAGGGAAGGAAATACCAGCCAAGCAGATGGGTCCTGGGTGTGATATAGAGATCTGCAAAAGACGTTGTCAAGAAACAGTTCCTATGGAAGAGAGAGAGCTATTATTTAATACATATTATTCTATCACTGATTCCAGCAGAAAATGGGATTTTCTCTCTCGATTGGTAACAAAAGATCCTGTTGCCAGGCCAACTGTGGGTGACAATTCCAGAAGACAAAATTCACTTCGGTATACAGTTAATCTGTCTGATGGAAAAACTATTGTTGTTTGTAAAAAGTTTTTCGTAGACACCATTGGTCAGAGCCAGCAGGTTATTACAACTGCATTAGGAAAACTAGAAAGAAATGGTACTAATGTAATATCTCCTGATAAACGGGGAAAACATAACAAGAAAGGTACTACTATTAAGCCTCAAGTGAAAGCAAGTGTGAGAGAACATATTGCATCTTTCAAAACTGTAGAGAGTCATTACTGCAGAAAAACAAGCAAGTATAAATATTTGCCGGAGAGTCTCAATGTAAGAAAAATGCATGCAATGTACTTGATAGAGAGAAACAATGATCCCAAATCTGCCACCCTACGACAGTACAGGGATATTTTTAACAACGAGTTTCACCTCAAGTTCCTCAGGCTCAAGAAGGACCGATGTTCCCAGTGTGAGAACTGGAAGTACAAAACACCAGCTGAGAAGAGTGCAGCAGGGGAACAAGAAAAATATGACATGCATATTGCCAACAAGAAGAAAGGGGAAGCACTAAAGAAAGAAGACTCACTTCGAGCGAAGACAGAAGCCGACTTGTGTGTTGCCTCCTTTGATTTCCAAAAAATTCTTTACTGCCCAAAGGGTGAAAATGCTGCTTACTTTTACCGAAGTAAATTCAAATGTTTTGACTTCACAATTTTTGATCACCGCACTAAAGAGGGTAGGTGTTATGTGTGGGACCAGACCATTGCCTCCAAAGGAGCAAATGAGGTGGCCAGCTGCTTGCTTTCATTCATTGAAGAGAAAGCCAAAGAAGGCATCAAACAAATTGTCTTTTACAGTGACAACTGTTGGTCTCAGAACAAGAACTCAAAGGTACTATCTATGTTCAATTTGGCTTGTGTCAAGTATGGTATAACTATAACTCACCGATTCCTTGAGAAGGGCCACACTCACATGGAAGTCGACAATGTCCATGCCTGCATTGAAAACCGAAGTAAGAATTTGGACATTTTCACTCCTGGGCAATGGTATGCGATCATCAAGAGTGCCAAAATTAATGATCCTAAATACAAACTTATTGAAATGGAGCAGAAGAATATTCTGGACTTCAAGAATCTTGCAGAACACCACAGCTGGAATCTCGGAATCACTAAACTAAGGGAGATAGTTATTACTGAAAACAAAGCTTACTACAAGCACAATTATGAAGATGAGGCAAGATTGATAATTCCTCTTCCAGTTCGCCCTGGTAGACCAGTGAATTTACCTACCTTCAGACTGAAACCAGCTTATATCCGTAAATTTGCTGTCCTTGCAAACATCATGGAAGACTTGAAATGGTACTGTGATCAAGGACATATACCCTCAGCATCTCAACCATTTTATAGAAGTTTGCTTAACCCTGTTGAGGAGGAACTGGCAGAAATTCCACCTGATTCTGAAGGAGACGGAGATTCTGAATCAGAGCCAGAAACTGAAATGGATTAGCTCAGTATGATATGTTTTCAAAGCTGTGTCATTACTATTACTGTGTTTTAATCGTTATTTTTAGATTCTGTGATTGTCCATGTTTAGTCAATTTTTTGTAACTTGTGGTATCTTTTAGATTTCTGATGACTGCTTAATCATCATTTAAGCTATTTATGCAATTTTTCTTTTTTACTCGTACTTTGTTTAAAGTAAGACATCAACATTATTATTCAAGCTTAGTATTATGTATTTTTCAATACCATGTCATTTCTGCGCAAAATTTGCTTTAACCTTTTTAAGACTGACTTGTGATTGTTAATTTAATGTCAAGTTGTTGTGACTTGTGTTACCTTTTAGGTTTAATTGATGTTTACTTAATCATTTAAGCTATTTGTGCCATTTTTAATTCTTAAACGCAATACATTGTAACGTCTTATCCTAATCTTTGATATGTAATTTTAATTACAGTATTTACCTTTGCTGTGTTCCTGTAAGAGTGTGATTTAGTCTTTACTAAATAGTTTAAGAACACATATGAAAATATATTTAGTGCATACTTAATGCCATGATCTCAATAAATGTGGCTTTATCATACTTATGTTCATTATTTTATAATGATGACTCTTAACACAAAAAATATTTTCTGTTCTTGGGAACCCAGGAATATATAAACTTAAAATGGGTGCATCTTTCAAAATCTGAAACAAAGTTCAAAGGGTAAAATGTTTGTGGCATAGAAACCGAACTTTGGTATTTGTTACACATTTTAATGAATACTGTATTTGGGCTAACGGAGGAAGAAAAGCGGGTAGAACAAGAAACGTTCCCAATTGGTCGAGAGGAAACTGACAGATATTTACAGGGCAAACAGCTGATGCGACCCGACACGACGGCCACACCATTAAAACTAGTGTTGCCAGTGTTGAGTTGATGTTCTGGTGCGAGGCCGATCAGCTGACGGCACAACCAAGAAACCTCGCGGAGGAGGAGGGCAGCGGGAGCAGCGACATCTAGCGGCAACGAGAGACACCTCGTCGCCGCCGTGGGGCGCGCTGCTCAGCTGTCAGGGGCAAGGCAGGCCAGCCCGCAATACTGATGTGTATTGGGGCTGCCCACCCGCCAGGCGTCTCGCAACGGCCGGCTTGAGAGACCGTAGACTTATAGTCTCTCTACGGCCGGCCAAGGCAACGCAGGGTTCACCAACTAAACGTGTAACGCACCCGTTGCAACTGTAGATTGCCTATCTTTCTGTGGCTTTGTATCTAAAATTGCCTACATACGAAGCGGCTTCCTGAGAGCTGATTCCTAATTAGGGCCGGCCCGATCCGAGTGGACCCCCCCCCCCCGCCCCCCCATAAAACTATGCCTATCTACGTCACGACGGTAGGGTAAAGGCTCCACCGAACCTTTATGTTCTACCCGCCATTTTTCTGCCTCCGTTAGCCGAAATACGCTATAAAAGAATATAAAACAAACTAAATTATCAAAAAAATTACGGCGAAAACGTTGTTTAATCTTAACTAAGCCATTACTTACATTTTATATGCATTTCTTCCTTTATCAGGTTTCGCTGTCGCAGCTGACCGGAGAAAGTGCATTGGTCAACTGAGCAAACGGTTAACCAGCGACGTAACTTTGCATTTTGAAAAGGACCGGATTGCCTCAGCGCAAATATAAACACACTGGCGGAATCTAGAAGGTCTACAGATTCAATACCGCCCACTGCCAGCCCTGTAGGATGATCGGCCGAGTTGATACAGAGCTCTAAACATTCATCTCTGCATATCTCGGAACGCGCTTTTTGCAGATAGGACATTGTGAAAACGACCCTTTGTAGATAGGACATTGTGAAAATAGGACATTGTGAAAATGACGCGCTGTAGATAGGACATTGTGAAAATGACGCGCTGTAGATAGAACGTTGTTGTTAGGACGCGTCGTGCAGGCTCTACTATGGGGCCGATTGCAGAAAATTTGGTATCGACGGACTCGGAAAGGTGTGGGGATGGGCTAGTTGACGACAGAATTGAACAAAACTCACCGGGGTGGGGCGTAGAGGGGCCTAAATGATCGGCGCCGACGCTCTCCGCATCCGCTGCAGGAGCTGGCTACCTCCCTGACGAGCCGAGAGACAAGGAAGGACAAGACATATTTAGGACACTGTCAGACTTTGTCCATGGAAGTGTCTTTAGGACATGTCCTTTTGTTTCAATTTTAGGACAGGACACCTGTGGACAAAAACAGACAATATTTTGTCCAAGCGGCTAAATGTCCTCAGGGTGTCCGAGAGGACAATGTCTTATATTTGTCCTGTAGGTAAATAGGTGTAGAGATATTAGGGTACACAAAAACTGTTAATTATTATGCTGCAGTCATTTATTTATAAAATACTTAAATTTTATAATAAAAACATAAAATGAACAAAACAAAAAACAATTGGGCATTAGAATTATTAATATCATAATAATTGAAAAGAAAGTCTAACATTGTACAAAACGGTGTAAGTATAAGCCTTTTGCACAATATAAATATATACATAGATATCTGTTATATATAAACATATATAAATATAAAAATATGTATATGTATTTATGCAAATCAGAGCTTCTTCGCTACATGTAAACCTCTAAAAATTTGACAACATATATTAAAAAGCAAATATACTAAGATACTATTCCTGATTCTGGAATGCTAAGAAAAGACACATCTTCAAGTTCTGTGCTATCAGAATGTGAATCATCAAGCTTTCTTTTCTTCCTAATTATCATATCATCATCATCTTCATCATCATCTTCATCTTCATCTCCTTTCTTCTCGCTTGTATCACCATTTATCTCTTCATTTCTTTTCTTCTTGCTCGCACCATCTTTCATATCTTTATTTCTTTTCTTCTTGCTCGCACCATCATCCTTCAAGTTTGTTTTCTTCCTTTTCGTCCCCTGCTCATTGTCATTGGGTTTTTTGGCAATCTCTGAAAGGTATTTTGATACTGTCCTTCGGACAAACTCTTCAGACAGGGGTTGCAGTACCCTATTGCCAACCTTCATGGGGTTCAAATTGATTCTCTTCCACTTTAGAGCTGTAAGGAAACCTGAGACACAGAAATTTTTTTATGTAAGACAAAAATTGACTGGGTCCTTTTAATACTATGGTTAGCAGTAATGCTAATGGCAGAGTGCTCATTTGAACTAATTCAACTGAGAAGGCAACTGCACACTACTGTTGCATACTAAATCCTAGTGCATTGTGTTGTGCATTAACAAGCAGAATTTTAAGCAGTCATTATATTATGCACAATTTTGCATAACTATGCATGTTTATGCACAGCAAAATGCATAAGGGTTTAGTGTGTACAGCATGTGTTTAACTTAAAAATAAAACACAAGTGTCCGCCCAACAATATGTTGATTACTTATTTCAATAAGTGACAATTGCATTCAAATTGTTTGCAAGAGAAGGGCTGTGCTAGAAAGACTTACCATGGATAGCCTCCAGGTGCTCATCGGTTACTTTATCCATCCCCTCACTACCTGTCAAATTATACCGTTCGGGGTGCTTCAGTATAAGTGCAACCACTTGGGTCAGTCTCCCTCGATATGACTTTTCCTTTTCTGCTGTTACCATTTCTCTTTTGGTAATGTAATTTCCTGAGCCTATGTAAACCTGAAATATAAATGAAACTCCTGTTAACTCAAATGTTCAGTGATAATTAATACAGATAACAGAATTTTGAGAAATTTAAGAACCATTTCTGGAGGAACAGGGCTGTTGGGCTTATTAGAAACTAAACTTTCCAGCTCTGATATGGCACATCGAGATTTCTGCTTTGACTCATCTAAAATTGCAAAGAAATCAAGTAGTGTCATTTCCAAATTGAAAAAAGCAAGTACAGGAAACATTGCAAATGAAATGTTAATCTAAATGAACAAACCATTAGTAGGAGCAGATACTTTGAGTGACAAATCTTTTAATGCGGAGATTATCTCATTGAAACACTTTTCATCTTTCTCAGCCTTTTCGTCAAACTTTTTTTTCAACTCCTTAATTTGTGTTGTTAATTCACTAAAGATTGCAACGCGAGAGACAGAAATCTGAAATGAAATACATAATGTAAATTGTGTGACATTCCTCAGGAGCATATGCATAATGTAACAGTTTTCTTGCCTTGGGTGGTGCAGTGTGATCCTTAATCGGTTTTGATGACAGATTTTCTGAATCACCATCACTGACTTTCACATTTCCATTAACATTTTGTAGCGTGTGGAATTTATC
Source organism: Frankliniella occidentalis (assembly GCF_000697945.3). NCBI lineage: Eukaryota > Metazoa > Arthropoda > Insecta > Thysanoptera > Thripidae > Frankliniella > Frankliniella occidentalis. The sequence goes on along the minus strand of NW_026267398.1, from coordinate 12,747 downwards.
TTGCACACCTGCACAACCTTTATCATCCTGGAATAGGAATTTAAGAGTGAATAATGGCAGATAAAACTATTATTAAGTGCTAACTTTTAATCCCAGCATACCTTTTTAGTGGTGCTGGCAACTAAATCATTCTTTCCCAGTGCAAGAGTGCTTGGCAATTGTAGATGACAGGGATCTGACTGTCCCTCCCCACTTGCTTTCACATCCTGCAATGGAAATGTTAAAATCGAGGCGCATAAAAATTCCAGAGGTCAGGACCATCAACTCACCTCCTTGGTTGTGATGGGATCTTTCATAGGGGGCACTTTGCTTGTGGTCACTTTTGGGGGTGCTGGTTTGATTACAGATGAAAATGCCATCTCTTGGTCATCCTCATTTTGAAGAGCTTTGTCTTCAAGGAATTTATCCTGTAAGAGAGATGTATGTGTTAGTGATAGCACAAAAAGATTAGTGTTTATTAGGGCAATCTTTCATCGTAGCATACCTTGTTAGTGCTTTCCAGGTTTTTTTTTAGCCCCTGAGCCTTTTCCAGCTTTTGATGATGCTACACTCTTAAGAGGGGTACTGGTGTGCGAAGGCAACGATTTCAAGCCCCTCACTTTAATATGTTCGGACTTTCTTTCCTTCTCCGCCAGCTTTGCAGCACTCTTCTGCTTCTAAAAAATTAGGTCAAGGCACATAAGAATTAGTTTGATATGGCACGCAACTGACCAGGCAGTGATTAGAGACAGTTTCAACACAAAGAGATGCTCAAAGCCTCAAATAGTGGCCAACAGTTCATGCCAATGGGATCATCACAGGGATACAGCGTAGCACTAAAATCCCTTAGAATCATCCAGAACATTCATTATTTGCTGAGAATTATCCACAGGACAATGTTTCTCGTGTTTATGACACTATGATTTCCTTGACAGAGCACAGTTGAATAGTAAAACTCACCAGTCTGTTCTTAGCAGCCTGCCGCTCTTCTAGCAACTCATAATCATCAACAGGGAATTTCACATCCCCAATTGATTTCCTTGGAGGAACGGTGAGACGCGTTCCCTGCGCTTTAGCCAGGTTCAACTCTGCCTGCACGTCATCTTTGGTTTCTGAGAATAGACAAAAAACAAAATCAGAGCCCCTTAACCAAGAAATTCTAAGTATCAATAGGTTATAATTAACACTTTGAAAACTGGACTTACCAGCGGTGAATAGTACATGGCACCTTGTCAACGTCTTTCCGTCTAAATCTAACACAGCAAGGGACAGCTTAGAATTCGGCTGGTCGTCGGTTTTCTTGACATACGGCCGCCTTCGGTTCTTATCTAACAGCACGTAAATTCGGCTAGTAGCCACCGTATCAAAAGATCGTTCAACGCCCAAGTGGCAAATAAACGCATACTTATCTTTAGAATCCATGATTAAAGAGAGCCGCTGGAAGATTGGCTTGCCCCATTCGACGACAACTTGAACTAGAGAGAACCGACCGCTCGCTACTGACCACCGCCTTGTACGCCACAGTGCTGTTTCCTATTTGAAGTCGGGAGCACCACCATTTCTGCTGAAAGTAGTAACAATTGCCCGAAGTTTTGTGTGGCAGTATTTGTTGTTTTAGTAGCAGGTTTGGGAGATTTTGGAAGGAGAACTCCGTTCAATGTTCAGATTCACTTGGATAAGATTTTAATAGCACGTCCGTACAGTACAACACACACGAGCTGAGTGAGAGGAACAGGAACAGGAAGTGTACACCATAATAACATGGAGCCTGCCAAGGAGGCTATGAGTATGAGAATTACTGGTTACATAAGTGGTGCCCTGATCGAGGCTATATACATATGAGAAATCTTCAGAGCACATCAGGCATACTTAAAGCTATATTTACAAGTAGAGAAATTGCATATTACAACA
>NW_026267398.1:0-5677 GCF_000697945.3 Frankliniella occidentalis | reverse complement strand
GGTGCCCTGATCGAGGCTATATACATATGAGAAATCTTCAGAGCACATCAGGCATACTTAAAGCTATATTTACAAGTAGAGAAATTGCATATTACAACAGTATTCAGCACACTTACCCACAGGAATGTAATAAATAGTGTCATTAATTATTAAGATTTCTTTTTTGGAAATAAGTTTGGCATCAGACATCGTTTGGTCGCAATGTGTTGTTGTTGCTAGGTTGGTACTGAGTTCAGTTCGTCTGTTGTTTTTGTTGTTTGTTTTTGTGGTGGTGTAGTAAAGCCGAAGTATAAAATCTCAAATCTTAAAACAAGAAAAGTATGAACTGTCAGCGACCCTACACAATATTTTACTGAAATTTCAAAATTCAGGCCTATTAATTATATGCCGAGTGTAGCGGAGGTATGTAGAATGCTTTTATGTTCACAATGTTACCATAACAGCAATAACCCCTTCACCAAGTTGTGGATCTTGTGTGAACTTAGATGGATGAAGTAAAACGCTGTAGAGGGCCGTATGACAAGAATAGTCGTACAACTCGATGGAGAAAGAAGACTGGAGACTCTGAAGAACTGGACAACTGTAGTTGTGAATACCATGATTCAAGGGCTTGTGAATGCGAATGGCACAAATTGGATGATTCTTCGTCAACCTGCTCATGTGAATTCCATTGCCATGACTCAGACTCATCTTCAATTTCTGCGGACTCCTGGCTGTCTAACTTTTCTTCTGAGGTGAGTTATCTACACTAGGGATTTATTTTTTCTTCAGCTGTGCCTCTGTCCCTAATATTTTTATTACATTGATGTTTCAGAGCCATGAGTCTTCTTCCAGGGTGACAGGCAGTATTTCACTTGCTGGGAATGAGGTTGAAGAAGAACTTACATTACAATCTGATGATGATCCTACCTTTCATAATGACTTCACTTCAACAAAGGTTTTGACGACTGCTTGTTTGGTATGTAGCTATTGATGTTTCATAAAATGTTTTGTTTTGTTTTGAAACACAACTAATATTTGGGGCCATTCTTTTCAAAGGAACAACAGTCATTGAATGCTAATTTATCTTGTGTCAGTGACACAAGTGAACAAAGCCTCTCAAATTCTTCTAAGCAGGTCCCTTCTGTCCCCAGCAAAGTAGGTGAAATTGCAGTAGTTGTTCCGTTTATTTATTCTTGTTGGGATATCTGAATTTATATATTTAATTCTGTTTTTCAGGAACAACTTGACGAAACACTGAACTTGAGTGACATTAAAATTTGTAGATTAGATCACTATCGCAATGAAGATTCTTATAGTGCAGGTGAAGGTGACGACAGTTCATTATCAGATCATGAACCTAGTTCAGATGGTGAAGTTTCAAATGGTGAATCATATGATGGTGATGGGGATGGAGATGGAGATCCAGGTGGAGATGATCCTGGAGATGATCCTGGAGATGATCCTGGAGATGACCCAGCAGGAGATGGTGAAGAACAAGATGTCAATGTTTCAAATTTAAATGAAATTGTGCATGAAAACAATTTCTCCTTAAATCACCCGTCACTTAATCGTGTGCTGCAAGCTGCTGGTGGACGGACTGCCAAAGAAGTGCTAGCTATGAACTTGACTCTTGCTGTAAAACAAAACCTAAACTATGTCACTCTTGTAGAACTTTGTCGTATGAACAATGTTACCAATGCCTTTAAAGCTCTACCCAGTACCAAGAAACAGTTATGGGCTGTACTGCAGAAGAAATCAGCTAGTATTGTTAAACATGCGTATTGTGAAGAGTGTTACTCGGTTTTGGGTGTTGTGAATAATTTACCTCCAGTGGTAGAATGCAACAATGAGGCATGTGAATATAACATTCCTCGTCGCAATGTGAAATATTTTATAACTTTAAGTCTGAGAAAGCAGCTTAAAAATCTACTTTCCGTTCCTGGAATTCGACAACACCTTCAGTACAAAAATACCAGAAGAAAATTAAATGCTGATGCCCTTGAAGATGTGTTGGATGGCGTCGGGTACAAAGCCTTGGAAGATAAGGAAGATGGACTTCAAGAACTTGATTTATCATGTGAATTAAACACAGACGGTTTTAGTACTAGCAAGTCATCAAATTCTCAAGGCTGGGCCATTTTATTAAGAATTAATGAACTCCCACCAGCACTCAGACAGAAGCTGACACTTTTAGTTGGCTTTGTGATCGGTGATGGAGAACCTGATATGACTATGCTGTTCGGGCCACTTGTTAATGAAATGAATGATATTTCTAGAAATGGCGTTCAGTGGGAAGAAGATGGACAAATTTTCATTAGCCGTTTATTTCCTACTTGTCTATGTCTCGATGCTCGAGCCCGTGCTATCCTTTTGAATTTAAATATTTACAGTGGCCACTACAGCTGCCCTTTCTGTCTGCATCCTGGTGTGAAGTTGGCTGGAAGTATGAGGTTCCCTGTTGCAGGAACTGAAGTATTGATAGAGAGGCGTGGGGAGGAGCATGTTGTGGTAATTCCTGATGCGCCTCTACGTACAGATGATGGAGCTAGGAATGATATGGCAAACGCTAATGCTATTCATAAAGTGCATGGATTTCATGGTGCTTCAGTGTTGGCCGATTTGACTAATTTTGACTTTGGAATTGGATGTTCAACGGATGACCTTCATCCCATATTCCTTGGGGTTACTAAGTTTATTACAAATTTAATCATCAATGAAGCAGAAAATACTGAAGAATTACTAGCACAAATTGATGGAAGACTGCTTAAAATTCTTACTCCCACCCTCATCTCACGTAAACCTAGGAGCATATCAAAGAGAGGAAAGTACAAGGGTACTGAGTGGAGGAACTGGCTCTTGTACTTTGGTGTTCTTTGCATGAATAATCTTATTCCAAATGCCAGCATGCGTCTCTTTTCTCTTCTGTCCAAAGCTGTCTTCTTACTTTCACAAGATTCAGTGACCAATAATGACATAGATGTTGCAGAGGAATGTTTGCAGAGGTTCGTCACTGGTTTTCAAGAAAAGTATGGACCAGAAAAAATGCGTTTCAATATACATATTATGATGCATTTGGCCGAAGCAGTCCGCAATTGGGGGCCTCTGCATTTACACAGCACCTTCCCATTTGAGTCTTGGAATGGACGGCTGAGAAAGAATATTTCTTCACCACATGGAGCTGCAGATCAAATTGTGGATCGTTATCTGTTGGAATCCCTGGTTCACAAGCTACCCTTTGACCAAGAACTGGACGAAGAGGTCAGAGAAGAAATCAAGAGTATTGCATCAAACTATGTAATGGACAACCCACTCAAGATTGGTGAGGTTTATTTTTTTGGAAAGAGTGCCCATCCTAGACCTCCAACAGAAAATGAAATGTTAGTGCTCAACGATGAAGGTCTACATTGTGACCTTCTCACAGAATATTATCAGTGCAGAAAATCTAGAATGTTGCTTCATTCTACTCAGCACTATGCCCTTGCAGACCGCACTTCAAAGTCAAACAACAGTGTGATATTGACTGCTGACAATCAGTTTTATATTGTTCAACAAATTGTGGTGTTTCAGCAAGATGAAGAGCAGAAATGCGGATTGTTCTGCCATTTGCTGGAGGTCGGCAACGCTCTTAATGGAGCATCACACATAAGAGAAGTCCACAATGAAGTTCATAACATACAGTGGGTATCGTTTGATACTGTTAGAAAATTAGCTATCAAAATGCAGTTGAGAAATAATGTTTATATTGTTCCTGTGTCAAATATGGGTGAAATTGACTAGTTGTATTTGTTATCTGTGATTTAGTGATACTAAACATGAATTAAGTATTGCTGTGACCGAATGAGAACTAAAGCCAGCTTGACAAAAAAAAGTTGCTTCACATTTAAAGTGTACAAACTGCACTGTAAACAATTATTGTAAAAAATGAGTAAATTTACTGGGCATATTTTTTAACTGCCTGTTTATTTTCAGAAGAATGATTTTGGTGTGCAAATATCCTTTCCTTAATATATGTTTATAATATATTCTTCACCAGTTATTTACCCATTATGTATTATTTCTGAGACAACTGCAGGACAAGGGTAGGACACGAATGGCTGGATAGAGGAGAGACAGAGCTCATAAAGACAGGCATAGACATCAGCAGGACATGAAATGCGGGACAAATGAAGGACTCGGTTCGGACAAAGTCCATGGAGACAGGCATAGGACAGCAGTAGGACATAAATGGCGGGACAAATGAAGGACTCGGTTCGGACAAAGTCCATGGAGACAGGCATAGGACAGCAGTAGGACATAAATGGCGGGACAAATGAAGGACTCGGTTCGGACAAAGTCCATGGAGACAGGCATAGGACAGCAGTAGGACATAAATGGCGGGAAGGACTCGGTTCGGACAAAGTCCATGGAGACATACATGAGACAACAAAAGGACAACGTTGGTGGGACAAATCAAGGACTCATCTGAGACAATGTCCATCGGTACACGAAATGGACATTGAAAAGACATCAACTAGGACAACAAATAGACAATTCCAGGACACATTTTGTCTATGAGGACACGTACAAGACAACATCTGGACATAAAGACACGTTTTGGACAAGGTTTGGACAGAATTGTCCTGTCCATCCTTGTCTTTCGGCTCGTCAGGGCTGTGCGGCGGGGCCGCCGGGTCGGGCGGGCGGGCGAGAGCCGGCCGGGCAGGAGGGGAGCGAGGCGCTTCCCGAAACCGGCCGGCTAGTGTGATTGTTGGCGGGTCCAAATTTTGTCCGTCCGAGCTCAAATATTGAACAGCTTCTTACGGAAATGGACAGAGGACGTCAAGACGTTTCTAACGATTCCAAACGCCACCCCAATATTCAAATTTTGGGCTTTTGGGTCTAGTCACGGTAGTACGTGGATAATACCCAAAATTTGAATATTGGGGTGGCGTTTGTGTTGTAAATGAAGTAAAGAGGCGGACTGGTTGAGTTTACTGGTTTATTCCGAAGTGAAGTGACAGAGTGCGAGCAGTAGTACATATAAGCTTGGGTAGCGGATATTTGCACGACAGTGTGTGAATAGGCAGATGCAGTATACAACACTCCTTATCACTTAGAAAAAAAAAATGATAAAAAAAGGACGGAGGAAGCATAAAAATAATTGAAAAACTACCGTGTAGTTGATAATTAACAATGCTAGATTTTAACTAATAATAGAACAACCATTGTATTTTACGTGATAAAATGCACCCAGAAAAATCGTTTCTTGTTTCAAGAGCAAAAATAAACTTGTAAATTTGCTCTTGACTTTTTTCTTGATTGAAGACCACTTGATCTTGGAGCAAGAGCATTGTTGAAGTGCTGCTAGTCAAGCGTGTCATTGTACTTGGCTGCAAGAACACTGCGCTCTTGCCGGCGCAAGCGCGCCAGCCGGGGCAGCGTCGAGCCGAGCGAGCCGCGCGGACGCAGCCGAGCGCGCAGCCGAGCGAGTCGCGCGGACGCAGCCGTGCGGCCGCTGTGGCTCGTCCCCTCCCTCTCCCCTCTCCCCCCGCTCCTGCCGCGCCCAGCCGTCCGGGGTCTCCGCGCGCGCTGCCGCCCGGCCTCATTAGTGTTCCGACTGCCAAGCGAGCAACATGTCCGCCGACGCGCATCAACACGACGAGCTCCTCGCACTTCTCACCTCGTGGGACCTGGAGAGGCTCTTCGAAACCCTCAA